>NC_081183.1:153829365-154092356 GCF_029867415.1 Vicia villosa
AAAATATAATTTGAGAGAAAGAATATAGAATATAAATTAAATCACATTTATTTGAAAGATAAAGAATATAAATGGTTGAGATAAAAAAAGGGAATAATAAAAAATAATAATATAATAAATAGAATATAAATGGTTGAGATAAAAAGAGAAAGAATATAAATGATTGAGATAAAAAAGGGAATAATAAAAAATAATAATATAATAAATAGATAAACTAAATTGATGAAATAAGTTTTTAGTTATTATAATTTAATGTGATGAAAAATTTATTTACTAATCAATTAATCAATTTAATAATAATGAATTGAAATGTCAAATTGTTTTTGAGGTGAATGTGGATTAAAGAAAAGGAGTATAAGTGGTTGAGATAAAAAAAAGAAAATATAAAATGGGAGTGTAAGTAGCTGAGATAAAACAAGGAATATATAATGGCTCCATTAAATAATAAATTAATTTAGATAGTTTTTTTGATAAAATAACGTTTTAAAATTTTCATATTTTTAATACAACAATTTTAAGAATATCTAAATTTTAAATTGTTACTTACATTAAATATATAATATTTTTTAATATCAAAGTTTTTTTTAAATATGTTGTTAAAAATAATTAAGTTAAGAATATCAAAAATTTAAAGTGTTACTTACATTAAATATATAATATTTTTTAATATCAAAGTTTTTTTTAAATATGTTTTTAAAAATAATTAAGTTAAGAATATCAAAATTTTAAAGTGTTACATACATTAAATATATAATATTTTTTAATATCAAAGTTTTTTTTAAATATGTTGTTAAAAATAATTAAATGATTTTAAATATTCAGTTATTTATAAAATATAATTTGAGAGAAAGAATATAGAATATAAATTAAATCGTGATTTTAAATATTGAGCTATTTGTAAAATATAAATGGAATATAAATGGTTGAGATAAAAAAGAGAAAGAATATAAATGATTAATTAAATAAAAATAATAATATAATTAATTAAATTGATGAAATTGATTTTTAATTATTATAATTTAATGGGATGAAAAATTTATTTACTAATCAATTAATCAATTTAATAATAATGAATTGATATGTCAATTTTTTAGGAGGTGAACCGGGTTAAAGAAAATGAGTATAAATGATTGAGATAAAAAAAGGGAATATAGAATGGGAGTGTGAGTAGTTGAGATAAAAAAGGGAATATAGAATGGGAGTGTGAGTAGTTGAAATAAAAAAGAGAATATAGAATGGGAGTGTGAGTAGTTGAAATAAAAAAGAGAATATAGAATGGCTCATTGAGAATGGTTGACAATTTATTATAATTTATAATTATAATTAATAATTAATTATGAAATCACATATTCACATTTATTGGAAAGAGAATAAGTGGTTGAGGAAAAAAAGGAAATATTGGAACAGCAAACGTATTTTTGTTCTATTGAATAAATGTGGTTAAGATAAAAAAAGATATTGCAAATATTTAGGCGCTTAAAATGGTACTCCCTCCGGTCTCAATTATAAGCAAACATTTAATTTTTTAGATTCATTCAACAATCAATGTATTTAGTCTAATAATAGACTAAATACATTGATTGTTGAATGAATCTAAAAATTAAATTTTTGCTTATAAATGAGACCAGAGGGAGTACATAGTATTGTGTTTTAATATATTAAGGATGTGGTTAAGATAAAAAAAATATTGCAAATATTAAGTAAATAGGTTTAGGCGGAAATTGATTGAATTTAGGCGCTTAAAATGGTACATAGGATTGTGTTTTAATATATTAAGGATATGGACATCTTGGCTCCACTGTCTACTAGGCGATATTTTCGAAAAGATTTTTCTTTGATTTTGAATTATGTTCCAGTTATGCGTAATTTATTTCAGAAAGATTTATTTCATTCAAAATCTACATGATTTATTTTAAAAATATTTCGTGTGAAAATAATTATTTGATTACAAAATCTGCATGCAAAAAGATTTAAGTCGCTGAATATTAGATATGCTTTGAAATCAATATTTAATTTGCTGAAGTTTAGATTTGTTATGATTTTTTTTATCCTAATGGATTTTTTTAGTTGGGTTATGATCTCTATACAAAGAGATCGATTCCCCGTGTGGATTAACAAAAGAGATTTGTTCTTTTTATAGATCAGAGAATAAACATATTTAAAAAATTTAATTATTCAAGTTTTGTGGTGTGTTTTGTTTCTGTAACTACTTCCCTGTCATACTAATACTTATGAGAGAGATAGGATTTTTAATTTGTATTCATAAAGTTTGTCACATCCATAATATTCCATAATATTTCAAAATTATTGAAATTTTAAATTAAAATTCACGGATAATATTAGAAAATCATCATTCAAGTAAAAAATAGCACTAAGAAATAGAAATATTTTCAATGCAAAATAAAATATTTTCAATGCAATATTTATCAACGCCAATTAAATTTATTCATAGACAAATGAAGAGATCTTTGGGTGGCATACATGTTTTGACTTTATCAATATTCTTAGTAGCATACATACATATTGTAGTTGATTTCTATATGCAAATTTTGGTCCCAATTTTTGTGTGGTACTTGATGTTAGCATGTTTTTGACTCGGGACTTTAGAATTTTAGCGCAAGCCTGCTTAATAGGGGTCCATACATAAACACGAGATACTAATAAGGTGACTTTATAGCTGTTTTTGGTGCCCTCTAGTAAATTTCAATCAAACATTTTTTATTTCTTTTCCACAATTTGTCTATGAAATTAAAAAGGAAAAAAAAGTGACTTTTGTGCTGTTTTAATGTCCCAACAACAAAGTGACTTTTGCTTATCTATGTAACCTGCTGAGTTGTGCGTTTCTTTGTACCGGGACAGTTCTCAACTGAACCATTACTTTTTTAAAATGCAATTCTTCGTTCGTAGTTAAAGTTCATCAATTATATATCTTTTCATAATAACAATAATATCTTGCAACTTATTTTAGACTATTTGTATGTAGTAAAGTTAGATGGAGGTCTCTAAATTAAGATCATTTGGCTATAATAAATCTATGCTGATCATAGTTTGGTTGGTAGGTTATTACTTTCTCAAACATGATATAATCATAGATTTGGTAATCATATTTGCCTCATGTAATTAAAGTATATGCATAAAATAAAATAGATGAAAATGTATGGTCAATCAAATCATAATTATATTTAAAAAAATCTCTACTAAAGTAAATATAGGATCTGTTTATTTCAGTTTTTTTATAAAAATGATTTTTATATTATAATCTATTTTTATGTAAAAGAAATTTATAAATAAACATTTTTAAAAGTTTAAAATGAAAACTTAATTTGAATTATTCTATCCTTTAAAAATTAATTGTATGAACTCTTTAGATTGTCATTTCATTACAAATTATTTACATTAAAAAAAATGTCATTTAAGTAATTAAGTAATATTTACTTTTCCATTCTCATCTCCTATTATTAGGGTTGTTCGCGGACAAGTTTGATTCAATTTTGAGAAAATATAATATCCAAACCGATCAAAAAAATATGGATTGGTTTGGATTGAATCTTTTATATTTTTTCGATAAAATCCAAACTGAACAAAACTAAAAAACAACGGAGTGGATTGATCGGATACATTAAAAATAAATGTGCAAAAATATTTTAAAAATATATCTAATATATATCAACTAATTTTTATAATAATATAAAATTCTTAATTTTTTTTCTTCATATAGGTTGTGAATGTCACAAATGATGTTTTATTTTTTTTTTCTTCTTGGTGGTAATTATTATGTCATTGTTATACTAGATGATTATTCTCGCTATACATGGACAATTTTTCTATCTCATAAAAATGATGTGTTTGTTTTTTTTGGAAATTATTCAAAGTGATCATAGAGGTGAATTTTAAAATGTGGAATTTGAAAAAAATTGTATTGAGAATGACATAAAACATACATTGTCTTCTCCATAAAATCCTCCATAAAGCAGGGTTGTGGAACGGAAAATAGATCTTTTAGAGACTTAGCAAGGACGATGTTCAACGAAACCAACCTTCTTAAATATTTCTTAGTTGATGTAGTCGGCACCGCTTTCTATGCAATGAATTGTGTCTTGAAAGGCAATTCCAAAGTTAACTCCATATGAAATATACAAAGTAAGGAAGCCTAAGATTTATCATCTTCATCTCTTTGGATACAAGTGTGTTGTCCATAATAACGAGACGGATAACCTTGATAAATTCAACGCCAAAGCTGATAAAGGTCTCTTTCTAGGATATTCCACTAGTGGTAAAAAATTTCTCACTTCTAAAAAACAAACGATTTATGTAAAAGAATAAATACATGTTACATTTGATGAAACTAAACCCAAGTATCTAGAGGTAGAAATCTTTGATTTTGTAAATATTCTAGAGAAAAATCTCTTACCAAACAAATACTCAAATAAAGACAATGACAAAATTCAAAATGAAGACAAAAACAAAGACCAAGTCAATGAGACAAATAAATATAATCATCAAAAACTATTTAAAGAATAGAGAGCAACAAGAGATCATCTCATCCTAAACATAATATGGGACATTTAAAATGGGGTAACCATACGACACTTCCTTAACAAGAGGGGACATCCAAAACATAATATTGTGGCCTTTGTTTCTCAAATTGAGCCAATGGACGTTAATGAAGCTCTCATTGATGAACATTAATTTCTTGATATGAAAGAAGAGTTAAATCAATTTGAGAGAAATAATCTTGAGAGCTTATTCCCAAATGTAGGACTAATGTAGTGATTGAAACTAAGCGGGTCTTTTGCAACAAACTAGATGAAAATGGCAATATTTTAAGAAGTAAAGAAAGACTTATTGCAAGAGGATACTATAAACATGAATGCATATATTTGTATAACACATGTGCACATGTAACTAGATTAGAGGTCATAAAAATGCTTTCAATTTTATCTTGCATCAGAAATTTCAAACTCTTCTAAATGGACGTAAAGAGTGATCTTTAAACGGTTACATCCAAGAGTAAGAATATTTTTAAGCGATTATTAGGAAGAATTTTTCTTCTCCTAATAATGTCTTCCAACGTTTGATTTATATGTGCGTTGAAGCAAGTTTTAGCTTGAAGACAATTTTCAAAGTCGAAAGGATGAAACAAGATTGTTTATTAAAACAATTTGAACATGAGATTATATTTTAGGATCTATGTGCTTGTCGATATAATAAATGCAACAATCTATTGTTGACCTATTTGATTTTGATGATGATAATAATGAGAGCTGAAATCTTCATTTGATGTGATGATCAAGTTGTGGTGCTTGGAGATCAAATGTCAAAGCTTATATATGATGGACAACACCTAAAGTCAAGAGACATTCAGTGGAATCCCTTATAATCTTAGTCAAACAATCTTTCTGATGATGGTACCTATCAAGAAGAGCTTTTAAGCCTCAATATATAGAAGAGGCCAAGTCCTAGATGAAGTGATGAATCGTGGATGTATCAAGCAAAAGATCTTGAATCACCAAAGTTGTGAAAGAGAGGAAGCGTGAAAGTTCGTCTTGTCCGTGTTGAATGATCTGTGTATGCAAAGGTATAAGATTAACTCTTGGATTACTAAGGTAAATCACACATACTTTTCAAATGATCGCAAAGCCCATCTGATTTTGTTAAAACTACTGGAACTATTCTATGCCTAACTAGTGGATTAGAGACTCATTATAATCAATTGAAAGGGTTTTTTACATGGCATAATTATTAGCCCATTAGGGTTAATCAATTATCATTTTTGTAACCCTAATAATCGATTAGAGAAAGACATAATCAATTAGTGACAACGCCATTTAAAAACATTCCATATTTGAATCACGCAATATGTTATTTGATATGCATAATCAATTATGAGCATTAAAAAGTTTATGGATTCTTTCCATTTTGAGTCACACTTTGTCTTATAAATAGATGGTCCATTTCCCGTTTCATCAACACCAAAAAATATATTTTGAATAATCTTTCTCCACTCTCTTCTCTTTCTATATTTCTTCTTCACTTTTGCCTTAGTGCTTTGAGAGTGAAATTTATCTGTAAGATATTAGCTTCTGGTATGGAGGTAATTTTGTAATATCTCTTGTGAGATCTTGTGTTTGGTTTTGAGATAAATCAAGATAAAAAAGCTTTTGTTTGGTTTGTGACGATTTCCGTCAAAATATCACGTTTGGTTCATGAGCTTAGTCTGTTGTAGAAGCTCTCATTTGAATCGAGAGATTATTCATTAAAATCTCCACTTGGTTCATGAGTTGCAACTGGTGTAAAAGCTCTCATCTGGTTTGGGTTTAGCTTTGTACAAAATCTCTAGTTTGGTTTGGAGGGTAGCCGTTATTAAAACTTGTGTTTGGTTTGGAGGATAGCCATTGTAAAACTTCAAACTGTTTGTAAGGAGACTCGTGTGCAAAATCTTTGAAAAGTTTACATCATAGTGGAAACTCTCAAGAAGAAATTTTTAGAAAAATGAATAGATTAAATAGTTAGGTTGGACCTCTATAAATCTCTAATGCATGTTCCCTTATCTTTATACATTTCAATCATTTATTTAGTTCAATAGCATGCCACGTGGGAAGAACTAGAGAATATGAGTCAACTTTCCAAGCTTCAAACTTGAGAACAAGAATGTGTTAAATGGGAATGATATTGTATTGAGACAAATTAAAGAAACAAGTCTAGAAGATGCTAGGTCACCAAGTGAGGAGCTGAGAGATCCACATGAGAAGCATGAAGAAAACTCTATTAGGATTCAATCCAGAGTAATAGAGTGTTGCAAAAGCAATAGAGCACGCAACACAAACATCACCAAGAAAGAAGGATTTCCTTACACCATAAGTACACCTGGTGGCATATGTGGATTTGACTGAACAAACAAGTTTTTGAGTAAGGATTCCAACTTACAACCAGTCTATCCTATATCATCCAAAATTTTGCCAAGGCCAGTAAAATGGGTTTTTTTGCTCAATTTTTATATAAATTTTTTAATAGACCACAGTCTAACACGATCCTAAAATCATTCATCAGTTACAATTCTCAACAACTTTTTGCTCTTGACACCCTTGTATTATTGTCAAGTTATGACAGTTGCAACTTGCAACTAAGTATTTTGCCAGGTTTCACGCATATGTCATTGATCTTATATAGGCATTGGCTAAACTTGCAGCAATTAACTTTCAAGTCTCAGCTCAAGACAACTTCACTGTGCACATTGCCATCCTCCATCTTTATCCAAGATCGTAGAGAAAAGGGCTTGTGAGTTATCTCTAAAATTCGAGCTCCTCTACGCCAATCACCATATCCTCCATAGCCAGTGTGCCTAGCATAGCATAACCATAGTTTCTTGTATGGGCAGCACCAATCCAATCCATGGTTGTGTCCAACAAATATTGCCTGTCATTAACAAAAACGAAACACCTTAATTGATAAACCTATCCCGTTGACACCTTTTGTCACAAAATCTAAAAATAAAACAGCCACAAACTTAAGTAATAATCAAACAAGAGGAACACATAATTTTATGGATATATTTTGATAATCATTTTACAAATATAGTATGGTGGCTTTGGCCTTACCTTGACAGAGGTTCTTTTCACAAGAAGATCCATGATCCCCGTTTCAGCTTCTTGAGCTGCAACTTTTTCCTTGTTGATAGAACCAACGCAAGGCTTTCGTATGCCAAACTTCGGAGCCACAGCCTTATAGGCCTTACTTGGTATATGCCAGAAAATAATCTCAGGAACCCTGCCTTACACAATATATTGTTAGCAATATGCTAAAAATGAAGGGAACAAAATAAGAAAGAAACTTTGATCAACTATTTTCAAGAAAATTACTCTCATCGAATATAAATGTAATGATTCCTTTATAATGGATATGTTTATCTTGAGAGTAAGGTTTTATTTTTATGTAATGCTTTCTTAGTCTACCTAGAGTCAGGGTTAATTTCTTTAGCTTTCTGCAGAAACCATTCTGCCTGGCCACTAGATATGACTTCTGGATAAGAACCACCACCAGAATCTAGGAAGTAGAGGAAAGCCACCGGTGATTGCAAATCATCTGGTGCAGAAACCTGAAGGACATAATTTGATACACTGGGCCAAAGGCTTTTTGGACCATATCTAGAAAATGATGCATTGTGCTTGATCTCATTTTTCATCAGCTCCAATCTTCCTGTTCCTCTGAAGCTACATTCTTCCCCTGAAATTTATCAAATATGTTTGATCTCATGAAAAAGAGTGTGAGAGACTACAAGCACAAGTTGAATAAAACTTAAATAATGGATAATGAAACCAAAATGATAATCAGAAGAATGTATTAAAGAAGTCTATCTGAAAAGAACTAAAACAAAAAATAAAGTGGAATCAAAATGTCGCGATATTTGAAAATTGGTGCAGTGAACAATGATAGCAACTAAGTGCCTCTTTCACTGAATAAATCTTCCTATTCTTGACCCTTTGTTTATTTTGTTTGCCACTAAAAGTATGTTTGGATTGACTTAATTGGCTTATCTACTGGCATAAACATTAGTGAGACTGTTGGGAGAGCTTATGGAAATAGCCTATGAGATTTTTATAAGTTGCTTTTAGCTTATTTCCATAAGCTTATCAAAATAGCTTATGAAAACATGTTTTATTTTATCTTTTGTTATATAAATAACTAATACATAAACACTTGTATGATAAACACATATGCTATAAAGTGTTTAATTAAATTGTTTACTCAAACAAGGTCTAACTTCTTAAATGTCTCCCAAGCTCATTCTCATCTAACTCCACTATCTCTGCTATAATTGTCTGGAGTTATACTTACATAAAATTAAGTGTGTGTCATTTAACGATTGACTACAAATTCAAACACAAAATAAGACCATTTCAACCTCTCTGACTTCATCTGATATCTTTGACAATCATTTGCAACTGAGCCAGTAATAGTCTTCCATAAAGGCTTAATTTTGGAGATAATTACAAAGGATATTTGTCTGCCAACAATACTTACAAGTTACATCTTCTATGTTATTGCCTTATGGAGCTCAAAATGGGGATGATGATATATAATTTGTCAATGAACTAGGAAATAATTAAGTTGTTTCAAACAATAAATTCAATAACATTCAAAGAAACCTTTACAATCCAACAGAAAAGCGACAACTAACACTCAGAAATGATTTAAAGAAAAGTTATGAACAACAACAATCAAGCTTTATCTTACTATGTGAAATCGGGTAAATGGATCAAATTCAACCATAATATTTTATCCAATACTATGTTCCTATCCAATTCGTTAATCTCGAGATCTTTTTAAATAGTTTCTTTTATCGTTTTCCTAAATCTTTCTGGTATCTTTAGTTATCTGACTTCTCTCCATCTGATATACTCTCCTTACAACATAGTCAGTATTCTATCTACAAATAAATGTATTCATAGAAAAATTACCTGAGGATTGAGAACAGTGAATTGGAGGAATTCCAGGAGCAGAAAACCAGTCTAATGGCCACTGAAACGAAGCATCATCATGGTTTCCAAATACACTTGCCCACGGTATACCCCTATTTCTTGCCGGCGAGGTAGCTTGATCCCAATACAAACTTGCATTTCCAATCATTATATTGTTAGCCGTAACAACATCTCCAAGATATATCACAAAATCTGCCATACAATCAGTTTAACATCATTTACTTTGAAGATCACACCACTACCTACCACTAGCTAGTAACTAGAAATAAAACCTATAAGACATCATGTTGATTGTTGATCATCTTCTGACCTGGAGTTTCATCGTCGAGCACGTTATTCATCACCTGGATAGAGTTTACATCTTGAAGTGGTCCCCAATTCGTCCACGAGTTTTCTCCGAAATGCAGGTCCGCAAACAGTGCAACCTTTAACGGTGCACCTGCTCGCATCGTAACCTGCCTCGATGGCTGGTTGTGATGACAGGATGACGACTGGACTGTGGAGAATAGAGAGATAAGCAGTAAGGGTAAAACCGTCTTCCATGGGGTTCTGGTAGTTTCCATATTAATTCACGTGTTGTGAGGAATGAAGATGAAAATTGATACGGAACAGATTCAACTAAAACACTTCAAATATTTTGGTACATTATAAGCACCACTGCATTTTTTGGATTCTGCAACTACAGTGTGAGTTTGGAGAGAAGAGGAAAGTCACATACAGTAAAGGATAGGAACCGAACAAAAAGAAAATGTAATGTTTTAAAAATCACCTTTGCAAAAATCTGAACAAATTTATAGAATTTCCTGTAAATTAAGAAATATTAATTTTATATTAAACAAAATGAAAATTATAATAAACTGTTTCTTAAAAATATAACCATCGGCAAAAGATATGTCTTCATGTATATATTCTATGGCATCTTGAGAACGCCCATGCAATGGCATATTCCTTCCTAGGAATATTCACAGGGTAAATAATATTTTGGAGGTCTAGGGTAAATAATGAAAATGACCTTTAAATGCTTCAATATTTTATTGAATTGATATAATAATATGAAAGAAAGTCGAACTAATTAAAATAATTATAAGACCTTTAAAAATACTCTGGAGACTCGACTAACTCTTGTTTAAAAATCTTTTAAGTCTATTAATTTAATTTATATATATATTTAAACATAATGATTTAATTAAAAGTAATATTAATTTTATTAAAAAATTTATATGATTATAAAATAACACAAAATATTATATCTTTCTATATAAAAATAATAATAAATTACATAAAACTAAAATAATAATTAACAACACTTAGAATTACATTATAAAGAAATAGTTATTGAATTTGGCTCTGTCTGTATTGTAAGAGTAGGTTTTGAACCGCTCCAACAAAGTTAAATCCCTTTCACATAATGCAACTCGCTATATAATATACAACTAGTTTATTTTTATTTTTTAAAGTCCATACACAAAAATGAGGCCCAGTATTTTTAAAGGCCTTGAGTTGTGGGCCTGGTTACCCTGGTCCAGGGTCGGCCCTGAATATTCATTAATTAAAATTTTATTAAATTGTTTTAGCAGTATATTATATCTTATATGTAATAAAAGACAAAGAAAAGGAAGATAACTATCTAACCCATAATTATAAATAATTTTTAAAAATATTCTTCGTATTTATGTCATCTCTATCTCTATTGTCACCATTGCATATTCTCCACTCCCAATATTCTTCATTTTGTCTTTTTCTTTTTATATAAATATTATACTCATACTAATCAATAATAAAACGGTAGCTGAAAAAGAAAATAGATAAACTTGAAGTTGATGTGAGAGATCTCATTCAAGTTTTAGATTCTCCTACTAACATGACAAATACACACGATGAAAGTTCTTCATCACTATAAAATAAAATTATAATATATTTGCGAGCATCCTAAATAGAAGCACCCTCACACTAGAATGATATCACCTTAATGATGACCTACGAATTTGTCATCGGCAATTAGTATGGGTAAAGTTGCTAATAAGGGTGAGAATATGTCAAACTAATTAATGGGGGATTACGGTGTAACCTACACAAGTTCGGGTCAAGCCAAGTTTTTTTCAAATAAAAAACGTTTATTGCATTTTTAAAAGTCTATTTAGCTAAAAAGACTAGGTTCCAAGCTATACAAAAAGCCTTTTAAGCCTAGTAGGCTGACCTATGAATAGTTTAATTATTCATCTACAATCACCATAAAACATAATGCTTCTCAAAGGAAGAAACGACATATCTTAAACCATGTAGATCATCACACCCTCATAAAACATAGCGCTTAACTCACCTCAATACCCTCTTAGAAGCTTATGCCTAAGCCCATCATTCATCTACAAAGTCGTTTGCCTCACATGAGCAGAACTTCTAAAACAATCGTAGAACACCATACAGAGCTTCTCGCCGCTGTCAGCAAACCCTAACCATCATACAACGTAATATACCTACTAAGACCTCTGAGTCTTCCTGTTCTTGTAGGGGAACGCACACATGTATTTTTTGACTAGTATAGTGGTGCCCGTAATAGGTACCCAGTAAAACTAACCTGGACCACACCCTCTTCATCACTAGTACAATATTTATTTTATTTAGTTAATTCTCACATTTAAAATATTGTGTTTATATTTCGTTAATGATGGTGGAAAATATTTTATGGGTTAATAGTCATTTTTTAATGCCATATAAGCGAGCTTTGAAAATAACTTCGATAAACAAATCAAGATTTCATCCTTAATATTTCAAGATTCTTTGATTTTAGACCTTCATTAAACCAAATCAACAAAATGATTGACATGACATATACATGTTGTCTTATTTTGTAATTTTTTTTAATTACACGTGGCATTTACCCACAGTAACTTATGTAATGACTTAATTACTAACTTTTCAACTTCAATACACTCAAACGTAATTGTTAACTTTTCAGCTTCGGTACTCTTTTCTCCTTTTTCATCTCTATTTCAGCCCCTACAACTCAAACCCTACATTTTTAGCTACTTCATCTTCAATACCATTATGTCTTACATAGATGTATCTTTGATAAATTACTTTTATTGATTCAAGGTCTTGTTTAGTAATGTGTAGAACTTTAATGCGTCCAAAGATATAACTCTGAAATTTGAAGGTATAGATGTATTTTCCCATAATGCACTAGAAAAACATGGGTGCATTAAGAAATTCTCTAAAAAAGTAAAAATAGACTCTTGTTTTAAATTAGGCCCAATTTCAAAGCCCAATAAAATCTCAGCTGAAGAAAAAAAATTAAAAAAATTTGTCGTTGTCTTTTCCATCTTCACGACACAGAGAGTGAGACTCAGTTAACTGAAGAGGGAAAAACATTTGTTCTTACCCAAATACAAATTCACAACCTAGAGAAATTAAACGAGGAAAGGAATTCGGTGAACAGGTGACTCAGATCTTGAGCGTTCTCGAGGGAAGAAAATCCCCATGTCTCGAGGCTCATGCGCAACACAGAAGATATAGCTAGAAGATAACCAAGTGATTTTCAAGGTTGATCGGGGAGGAACAATAAACCAGAAGAATCTAGTTAGAAGTTAGTTTGAGGTGAACATTCTCAATTTTTTTTTGTGTACTTTTATATATTGCCTGTAAACTGTTCGATAAATGTTCTTCGTGCTTGTTTGCCCCTAAATGTGAAAATAATGTGAGTTAGTTGCTTGTTCTAGCTAGCTGTGTTAGGATAATAAACGTGCTTGCTCTAGCTAGCTGTGTTAAGTATCACTAAGAATTTTATGTCATTAGTATAAGTTTATATTTTACCCTCATAAAGTGATGGTAGATGGCTCTCACAAACTTCAGTCATTGTGTAGTTTAGTTTATCCATTAATTTGATATTTAATCGTGAAATGTGTATAGTAATTTATGATGTACATCTAGTTGGATTTTTCACAATGCTACTTAGGGTTTTCCATTCCTTTATGCATTTTTTCGCTTTTATACTGTGGTTGTTTCAACATATTGCAAACTAACTACTACTTGTAATTTTTTTGTTTTTAATTAGTGCACTATAGCTTATTGTTAGTGCGTTTTATGTGCTTACATGACTGGAGTTGGATTTTAATGTGGATTAGTTGAAAATACAACTGTTTGATTTTAAAAATTTTCAACTTTTCTTTAATTACTTGTATATTGGCTAGGAATCATGGATGTGGAGATGGAAAATTCAACATTGAGTGTTACTGGTGAATCATCTATACCTGGCTCTGATGTTCAAGAACAAAACCCTGTATCTTCTGCTCAACCAACTTTGCCCCAGCCAACTCAACCTGTTATTCCACCAGTTATTTCTCCTGTCGTGCCTCCTCTTGCTCCAATTCCTGTGGTTCCTTCCTCTCTTGTGCGGCCGCTGGCACCACTCCCAGTCCGGCCACCGGTTATTAAACCACCAGTGCCACAAAATGGCGACGTTGGGTCTAGTGATTCTGAGTCAGATGGTGATGATGGAGATACCAGAATAAATAAGGGTACTGGCGAGTATGAGATATCAGAAGAGAGTAGACTGGTGAGGGAGCGACAGGAGAAAGCGATGCAAGACCTCATGATGAGAAGACGCGCTGCTGCTCTTGCTGTTCCCACGAATGACATGGCAGTGAGGGCCCGTCTTCGACATCTTGGTGAGCCGATTACTCTCTTTGGCGAGAGGGAGATGGAGAGACGGGATAGGTTGCGGATGATTATGGCCAAGCTGGATGCCGATGGTCAGCTGGAGAAGCTAACGAAAGCTCTTGAGGATGAAGAGGCCGCAACTTCTGCTCCAAAAGATGAGGCTGAGGATGATCTGCAGTATCCTTTTTACACTGAAGGCTCAAAGTCTCTCCTCGATGCAAGGATTGATATTGCTAAATATTCTTTAGTAAGGGCTGCATTGCGTATTCAACGTGCCCAGAGAAGAAGAGATGATCCGGATGAAGATGTGGACGCGGAGATGGATTGGACATTGAAGCAGGCTGCAAATTTGAATCTTGAATTCAGTGAAATCGGAGATGATCGACCACTTACAGGTTGCTCGTTCTCCCGGGATGGAAAAGGGCTTGCTACTTGGTATGTTCTTTTTGCAATTTGGGCAGCTTAAGGTTTAATTCTTCATCTTATTTACCTTGTGAAACCATTATAGTCTGTCTAATCTTCTAATGTCATTTTTCTTTTCTAGTTCTCTAACTGGGGCTTCCAAGTTGTGGAGCATGCCTAATGTAAAAAAAGTTTCTACCTTCAAGGGGCACACCGAGCGTGCTACTGATGTTGCTTATTCTCCTGTGCACAATCATTTAGCTACTGCCTCTGCCGACCGGACAGCAAAGTATTGGAATGATCAAGGATCTCTTTTGAGAACATTTGAGGGTCATCTTGATCGTCTTGCACGCATTGCCTTCCATCCATCAGGGAAATACTTGGGCACTGCTAGCTTTGACAAGACATGGAGATTATGGGACATTGAAACAGGAGAGGAGCTTCTTCTACAAGAAGGCCATAGTAGAAGTGTATATAATTTAGCTTTTCATCATGATGGATCGTTAGCCGCGTCTTGTGGACTGGATGCTCTTGCTCGTGTATGGGACCTTCGAACTGGAAGAAGTGTTCTTGCACTAGAAGGTCATGTCAAACCGGTATGCAATCAAAGATCACCCCTTCTCTTTCTATCCGTTTCTTTCTATCTGTTTTTACATGCAAATTTTGTCAGGTTGACCATTTTTTAACTTCATTTGAAGGTTCTTGGCGTCAGTTTTTCTCCTAATGGATATCATTTAGCCACTGGTGGTGAAGATAACACTTGTCGCATTTGGGATTTAAGGAAGAAGAAATCCTTGTACACCATTCCTGCTCACTCTAATTTAATATCGCAAGTAAAATTCGAGCCACAAGAGGGTTACTTTTTGGTAACTGCATCGTATGACATGACAGCTAAGGTTTACCTCCTATTTGTTTCTACCTTAAATAACAATGTATTCTTGGAAATAAATTTCAAGATTATTTTGTGTTTTACTTTCATTTCAGAAAACTTATTTTATACGTTGACTCCAGGTTTGGTCGGGCCGGGACTTTAAGCCTGTGAAGACACTATCAGGGCATGAAGCAAAAGTTACTTCTCTGGATGTCCTTGGAGGTAGAATTTATTTTTGTCTTATAAAGGGATTATATTCGTTGCACTGATTGAAATACCCATTTTGCTTATTTGTGTTACTGTTTCATTTTGTGGTTGATGTGTCTGTTTGACAGCACCTATGCTCTGTTCTCCATCATAAATGATAAATTAAAAGTTGTCTAGATGTCTGAAATGTTAATGAATATTTCATGATAGTTTGTTATGATTAAGTAACAATGCAAATGATGCGTGCAAAAGAGTTTTTATGAGGTGCACAATGTAAACTTATGTAAGTAAAATTGTTTGAAACTCAAATGAAAACCTAGTTTCCTTGCTTTTCACATTGAAAGGAAACCAAGAGTGGTGGTTTTTTGTTCCTTTACTTTTAATATTTCATCAAATGCTGAAAGTTTGTGATTTTATTTTCAATTTACATGACCTTCCCATATGGCATATAAGCTTGAACCTAGAGTTTTGTATGGAGATGCAAACCTTGAGAATTTTTAGAAACATTATCATTACAAAAGGAAACTAACCCAGCTAATGTGCCAAGATTATGAACATATGTACTATGTCATCGGCTGTTTGGCTTGGGACTTGTTTTTTTCTTATGGGCAAATTTGTGTGGCTTCGAAGGTCTTCATCCCTTCTGGAGGATGATACATTGAGCCTTTAATATTAAGCAGCATGTTTCTTGTTACACAGTATAAAAGCTTCATACAATAATCCTGTAATTTGTTAATTACTCGGCAATTAGCATGGTTAGTTTGTGTCAATATTATTCTTGGTTGTATAATGGATTGTTCTGATTTTGGCATGTCTTGTTATTTTATGCAGATGGTGGGTATATAGTTACTGTCTCCCATGATCGCACCATAAAGCTGTGGTCTAGCGGCACTACTAGTGAGCAAGCTATGGATGTTGACTAAGCTATTTTGGATGATGAGATATACAATTTGTATAAGGACCCCGATGATAGGAATTAGGTTTATCATTTTTGTTAGAAACAAAAGCTTAGTTCGATTCCCTAGCTTGGATTTTGAATGATTATAATTTTGTAGTTTATGATATTGGAAATATGTTATTGCTTGTTGTATCACATGAGTTTGATTCAATTTTGTGACATAGGTTGAGACCGGATATAATGCTATATTCTTTGTCACTTGATGCAGCCTTAGTAAATTGGTCTTTTATTTATTGTTTTTATGTTGCATGCATCCTGTACTTCTGCTTTGTTTATTTTTATTTTATATAAATACATATTTCACTTGCCTAACATTTGTTTGATGTGATCATTAGTGACACACTACAGTATACCAATCCAGTACTTGTCTATTATTTGGTTTGAATTTCTTAAAGACCACATCCAAAATGAAAAGCACGCATGCACCAGTGGATAATTTATCATATATGACTTGAGAATAAGTATTGTAACATCCCAAAAATATCAACTCACTATCACAATTTTAATATAAGACAATGCCTCATATTTTGGTCTCAGAAAAAAAACCCTTGCATAAACACAAGTTTTTATCATTTGTTGGTGTAGAAAGGTAATTTATACACTAACTCAACATAATATTGATTAAATTGCGAAGAAATCTCAACTGTTCTCGTATATTTTGAAATAGTTGGAACAATTGAACATTTGTCTCTTTTCATTTTCTTCAAAACTAATGTCCTCAAACTTGGAAGCAGTAAAACAAACTTGGATTACTTGCTAAAAATCGGCACATAGATTGAACTATTTTGTAAAACATATATCTGTTATAAAAAATTTTCATGAGATTTTTAGTTGTATTTAGTCTTGGTGTAATATATTGAAATTGTATAATAAATCAAGAACCTTGTGCTGTTAAGTAAATCGTAAATAGTTTGATAAGTTTTCCAAACCTGATTAAAGTGCCTTTTTTTGCATCGATGCATCGATGAACCATAAAGTAAATAATATTAGGGCGTATTACAAGAGTCATCATCACATAAAATAGAAGTTAACTTGTAGTGAAGGGATGAAATATAAACTGTAAGGTTATTTGACATCTCCAGACATGTGTGTATTAGTTGAAGTTGATATTTGGCATGCAACATTCAAGTAGCAAAAGAAATTCCTATATCCAATTACACTAAAAATGTTTTTTCTACAAAAATGATTATACAACAATTCAGCCTCTCAGGTGATTCTCATCAGGCTTGGTTTTTCATTTGTACCAACCAGCAAGGAAATACCTCAGCAGGAAACAGAAACCGCATGCAATACCCTGATCAAAACATGTAATAAAGAATCCGAGTTCAGCTAAGAAATTAGTCATATTGATAAACCAAAATGGTAAACAATAAATAAACAAGAGATGGGAATCATCACCTGGAAAATAAGAAGATATACACAAAGTGCTTTCTCGGATTTCGGCCCTAAACTTCTTAAAAAGAAGTTAACAAGTGTTCCGTCATTTGTTCCGGTCAGTAGTCCAGTGTGAGGGTCAAACCTGGATGAATTGGTGGATCACACATGAGGTTTCAACTAAACAACAAGTACATGCAAGATGCATGAAATAAACACCTACCTCGGAAGACGATGGCGAGGACATGGAATGTAGCCAGAAAGCTGGAGGGAAATGAATTCTTTGTCAGACAATATATTCAAAAGAGTTTTAATTTACAAAAAAAAGATTCTGTTTGAGTCAAACCTGTGGTAGTGACAAGAGAAAGTTCAAAACTTGAGGCAGGAAGAAAATCAAGAGTGTTTCGCTGAAACAAAAAAATCAAATGAGCTATTATTACTAGGCAACCATTAATCATAGTAATACAGGCTCATAAATCCCAATGGAACAGTGTACCAATTTATCATATACAGCTAAAGTGGTAGGTTTTTGCATAAAATGCTGCAAAAGTACTTACTCTAAGTGAAATGGAAAAATCCATGTGAAACCAGAAATTAGAAAATTGATTCACAAGTTTTAACTCGATAAGCATAGAAAACACACATAAAAGTAAAAAGCTAAATTAATACTTTTGTTAGATGAAGCAAGGGTATACCTAAAATGGCCTAAAATACCAACCACAGCCATAGTCATCCCAGCAAAGTATGTATACGTATCACCAACAAAAACTGAAGAAGGATACCTAGAACGAGAACAACAATAGCTGTTAACAGACTACTCCCGGTCATGTGAAAAATAGGTTTTAAACAAAATGATATAAACTATTCAATACCAATTGTAAGAAAGTAAAGCCAAAGAGGTAGCCAGCAACGGCTGCACTAAGTAAATGGAGAATGCATGTGCTAGTTTATATTCAGGGTCTTTTGACGCTCCAATTTGCATAATATTGTGTATCAGAATCTGCAAATCCACAGTACAAATCATTTGTATGACTAAAGTATATTGTATTTACTTTTACAAGCTTTTCGACTTACAGCATATGTGATAACCACCGTCTGTCCAACTTCAAGGCCGTTTAATCCAGCATGTATATTGATCGAATTTGTGCAGAAAACAGCCAATAGCCCCATGTATAGTTTATATATCCATCCTGTGTGTCATTAGAAAACGTCGAGATAGTGAGATTTTACCGTGAATAGTATTTTTTTTCAGGTGTCATTTGCGTAAAGGTATTGAAAGCTTACCAAGATCCAAAATCTCTATGCCAATGTGTGGTACAAGTGGTTTTGGTATAATTATAGTTGTGTGTCCAGCATATGCCATTAACAAAGGAAGTGCGGCAATTGATGGTAGTAGTAATTTTCTGTTCTTTTACATTGACATAAAATCAAAAGAGAAACTATTCTAACATTAGTTGGCATAAACAAATTTTGGAGGAAAATAATGAAAACTTTGTATACTCACACTCTCCAAGGGACATCAAGGACATCATCGACGAATCCAAGCAATGTCATGAAACAGATGCATGCTAAAGCAGCATTGTACTCAACAAGCCACTGAAAAATCATAGTTGGTGATATATTTAAATGCTCAATTATTTGATTGATATCATTCCAAAGATGTTAGTATGGTATTGAGCATGGCTTTAAATTGTGGTATTTAACTGCAATTGCAAGCGGAATACAAATAAATAATTTTGAGGCCTCTGTAATGGCATCACAACCTCAACTTTGACCGTATCCGCCGCATTTTGCGGCACTATAAAAGTTTGCAGCATAAGCACAACCACAATTTAAAACTATGATACTGTGTAGTCAGATTAACATACTTGTAAGTTACAATTATATACTTACATTTGAATCTGCTGTGAAGTTGAAATACTGAAATAAGATTGTCACAACCAAGAAGACAATACCAACAACTATACCCAATGATTCAGGTCTGCAGAGGAAAATGTACCGCAGTCAAAACATAGAACCAAAAATTTATTTAGCCGAATAGAATTCTACTTCTTCCTATGCATGCATGACATGCATAAACCAAATAAATAAAACCAAACTAGAGTTTTGTTTTCTAATTTAACGTTTTAGCAGCAATTCCATAACCTTCACTAATGAAGATTAATAATGTTTCGCTTACCCTCTTCAATTAAAACTTTTTTTTAATCAAAGAGGGGAAGAGATTATAGAAATTACAGAAACTAATCGGGGGAAAGAGATACCACTATAATCATCATCTAAAACCTATAATCATGTAAAACCCGCATAACCTCTTGCAGAGGATGAGCATACTCTAGATTCACACTATCAGTACTGCATCCTAAATTGACAAGAGTAAACGTGAGAAATTTTGATACTCTAATTTAACTCTATCCGGATATCACCAGCTTTAGGGGAGTGTTAAAAACAAAAATTCATTTATGTTTCACTTTCCAAGACCTCTTTAATCCTCCAGTTACTAATTAGTTTAAATTCATTGTATAGCAAGTAGAACCGGATAAATGTATCTTAGGAAGTAATGCTATCTTAAATACTCCCTTGTAAGCACGTTGTTGGGTGTTGAGCGATTCAAGCACATTAAAAAAATTGTCTCAACGGATCTTGAACGAGAGGCTCTGACACTAAGGGAAAAACAGAGATAATTTTTCTAAATGTGCTTGAATTACTTAGAACCCAACAACATGCTTTCTTAATTCATATACATGGTAATTGGTAACTATAATGATAGCAAATGAAAGGTGCAATTCACAAGGGAGCATTTAAGCTAGCACTACTTCCTAAGATAGTTTAAACTTGTTCTACTTGCTATACAACGAAATTAAACTAATTGGAAAATGTTGTTCTACTTGCTATACAACGAAATTAAACTAATTGGAAAATGGAGAAACAAAGAGGTCTAGGAAAATGAAACATTAAATAGTTTTTGTTCCACGTAGGAGTGTTTTTCAGATCGAAAGAGATTGAGAGTGGGAGGATAGCGGCTTTAAAGATGGTGAGATTCGACAATTTTGAGCCAGAAAGTATGAGGTTTTTGGCAAGAGAAATTGTGATTCTTAGAAGACTTGATCATCCAAATATCATTAATCTGGAGGGTTTAATTATTTCTAGATTGTCTTGTAGTATCTACTTTCTATTTGAGTACATGGAGCATGATGTGGCAGACAGGGCTATTGTCTAAACCAGAAATCAACTTTACTGAATCACAAGTAAATCCAACCAAAATGCAGAATTCTCAATACATTGATAGCAAAAACAAAACACAGCAAAGCAAACACATGATTATGAAAAGAAAAGAAAAACCCAGATTTTAAAATCAAAATAAACAAAACGTAAAATTGTAGAAAGACTCACACTTTAATATTTCCCTGAGGAGTACCCTTCTTGTTAATATCAAATCCAAAGAGATTCCGTTTGAGAACATATCTAGAAGCAACAGGGATCATTCTAACTGTAGCAAAGAAAGCGGAGAGACTGAGTCCAGCATTGATGATGATGGATCTTCGAAGGTGGGAATCGATGGTGAAATGGAAGAAAATGAGATAGAAGTACGGGATGGAAAAGAGAGATAGTTTGAGGAGGAAACCCCATTTGGGAGGTGCAATTGGAGGGTCGATTTGTTGTTGTTGGGGTTTGGGGAGTGTGGTTTGTTTGGGATCGGAAGAGGGTTCAGGGGTAGTGATGAGTCTCTTTCGTGCTCCCATGGTTGTGTTTGTTTTTGTTCTTCGGAGGTTAGTTGGTTTCTTTCTGGGTGTGTAACCTTAAACTGTGTTTTTGTTGGGAATTCGTCACACAACTAATGGGATGTTGCCAATTCATCAAAAGAAGCCACCATGGCATTTTTTACTTTTTCCTTTTTTAAAAACTTATTTCAACCGTTTTTTTTTTTTTTTTTTTTTTTTTTTTGTTTTTACATGTTTTTTCACCAAATTCAACCGGTTTTATTATAACATGATTTTAGTATTTGAGCATTATGGATTCTCTCACTACAAACTTACATTATTTTTCTTTTTTTTCCTGTTTCATTAGAAACTCTCACAACACATGTTAATATTTTCTATTTTTTTAATATAAAGGATCACTTCAAGTGATAATGATAATAATAATTTATTGGATTGAGAATGATAGGTGAATAACAAGAATATTTAAAAATATTATTACAAGATTATTCTTAAGTAGATAAAAGAATATTGATTAAAGTTTTATGATTGAATATTTTAATCATTTGAACACGTAAGTATATTTAGAGGTTAAAGGTAGTGTATCGATAATTTTATACTGTCATTTAATTGAGATTTATCAATCAATTATATCACATAATTTTTTTTTAAATAACAGTGTGACTTGAGACTTAACAATTTTCCTATAAAAGAATATTGATTAAAGTTTTATGATTGAATTTTTTAATCATTTGAACAGATACATAGATAGAAGGTTTTAGTTTTAGAGTTTAATTTATATACACTGACAGTGTAAAATTATTTTACACGGTCATCCAATAAAAAACTAATAAAGTGCTTTGTCATTAAAAAAACTTTTAATTTAAAGTGTGTTTTATCCTGATAGTGATTGATTGACAGTGTAAAATAATTTTACACGGTTAGTGTATGAACCTTTTTCCCTTAGTTTTATTGAATACTCTGATGTTTATTTATTAATAACTTGGTTTTATTGAATATTCTATTGTTTATTTATTAATAATTTGACAAATCAATGAGAAGGGTGAATTCAAAATAAACTCCAATGAAAATTAACAACTTTCACATAAATTTTAACATGTAAATTTTTTTTTAAATACATTAAATTATAAAAAATAAATGAACTCACAACAATTTATGATAAATTATATTGTAGATATCCTAACTCAAATGAAATAAAATGTTTAAAAAATTAATCAAATTATGGTACGAGCTTAAACAAAATAAAATACTTATTAATATTTGATAAATTGAACTTTCAAAATCGATTATACTATGATAAACTTTCATACATTAAATCTAATATTTCTTAACTTAACTTACAAAATAAATTTTTTATTTCGAATGTTGTATCCAACCGCGTGGGTTTGCATTTACATGCACGTTAGACACATCCACAACATTCTCTCTTATGACTGAGTTCCAACTCCATCACTTTTGGGAGTGTTTCAGAAAATGGAGAATAGGATTACATATAAATGTCTCACAAATTGCAGAGTTTTTTTTTTTTTTTGGTTATTGAAATAGAGTATGTTAGAAAAAGAGTTTCCCTAGCATTGCTGTTTATATATGAGAGAATAGAGATAATGTGTTGGCTATATCTCTTATGGTGTGAGATATGTTGCCTCGAGTGATTTTGCAATCCATGTGATCTTTTTACCTTCCTAAACCATTGAATACAATACATTTTCCTTAGACATTTAAATTTCGTCTGCATGATCTCTTTAGGAAAATGATCATAGTATGTATTACAAGGATAGCAGAAATTTCCAGGATGAAGCAAACACGACAAAAAAGCAACCAAAAGAAAAGCCCTTCTGGAGGTAAATAGGCTTCCTCATAAATCAACATTCTCTACAAGCTCAGAGTGATCAGTGGTTCAATTGCAGATTCAAAGCTTCATAACGAGGCCGATTGGACAATGATCGCTGCCAATGACATCAGGGAGAATATAGGAATCATGAACTTTGTCCGCTATGGATTCTGAGACAAGGAAATAATCAAGACGCCATCCTGTTTAAAATTTTGAAACAAATCATTGAGAGAACAAAGAAGAGAGTTTATTTGAAAGGAATTCAAAGTCCACTCAGATGATTGATAATAATTAAGATATTAGTTAGCCCACTACTGATTGAATGAGATAATAATCACAATCACATGTCATGTGTGTGCTTCCTCAAAATTAATTATCTAACACATTGCAAACATATTGCGAATTACGATTATACGTAATTTTTTAACGAATAGAATCTACTATGAAATGAAACAGTATGCTATAAATACCTCTGTTAAACTTGCGGCCACCATGCCGATAACCCCAATAAGTATATCCAACAACACCAGGATGCTGCCTTCTGAAGGTATCTACAAATCCCTTTGACAACAAATTTGTTTCAAATGATTTCCTCTCTTCATCTGTGAACCCAGCACTCCTTTTGTTACCCTGTGCATACATCTAACTATCAGAATAACTTATACTAACTTTTGATTATTCATTATGTTATAAATTTAAATTTCATCTTGTCTTCGAATTCGCCAAAAGTATTATGAACATGTGACTTCGTAGGTTGCTAGCCTACTTCCGAGTTGTAATTCTCATAACACTAGCAGGAACTCAGCTATTACATACTCCCCTAACAAGCTAGTTGTCCTCATCAAGTATCCAGTATCCCCAAGATACTGCGAGGTAAAGTGTTTCTTAGGAACCTGCATTACGTGTGAGACACCCCGTGTTGTTATTACTATATACACCAGTTCAAGAATTTACCAGACGCGGCAGATAATTGTGCTTTTATGCATATTTGTAATTATAATGATATTAACCAGAGTGCTGATTTGCAAAATCACTTACAGCAGGGTTGTATATGTCTATCTCTTCATGAGCACAATTCAGATCACCTGTCAAAACTACAGGTTTTGACTTTTCCAGCTCCTGTATCCACCAGAAAATGAATCATGAATCTTATAGAAAATCATTTATCCAAAATGAATATTATAAAATCATATGGAAAAAGGATGTAAAACATAAGGAATCAATCTGCATAAGAACTTGACAATGAGTTTAATTGAACGAGAAGTAACCATGTTTCAGATTCCCAACATCATTAATAATTTCACAATGAGTTTAATAATCAATATAAAAAGATTTAAAAAATGATTTAAGTATGTTTTTAGTCTTTATAAAATACTCTCTTATTAAGATCAGGGTGTCCAAAGTCCAAACACATATATACATACAACCCAGGAACCTTGACTGTGTGAAACTCCAATACAACTACAATAGCTATATCATAAACCACATATCTTATAAATGACAAAACAAAAAGGTTAACAAAAGATGGATGTTGTATTCTGACAAGACAAGGAAATGTAATAGTATTAAACGAATGATATATAATATAACAAAATTAGTTAAGCTGTAGTGCATTCGATGAGGTAAAGGAGTAATTCATACTTTCAAATAATTGCTGAGAGCTGGATCCCATTCGGTCACTCTGTAAGACTAGATTCAAATACGGAAAGATGAGTTGGATGAGGATACATTTGCTAGATTTAAAATATAGGAGGAAGAAAAAGAGTTAGAAATAAAGAGTGAAGTAATTGAATAAGTACCAGTCTTTTCAAGCCATCTCCAGAATTAGGCACATATCCAGTTATCAGATAAAATGTATCAAACTCTACAGTCACAAGTCTACCCTCACTATCATGATCAGATATACCTAGGCCATATCTAACTGAAAGAGGCTTTATCTGCCAGAATTTCAGTTAAAAGAAAAAAATATTAGAAAAATAATCATAAACCGACCACATTCCTGCATTTTATGAATGAAGTTGCAAATGGTTGGGCTGTCCTGATAGAATGGAAATTCTGTCACCTTCAGGCATCAAACTTGTTTCATGAAGTTAAATGATTAAGAAGCAGAGCAGAGTACCAACAAACATAATATAAGAACAGATGTAATTAGGGTAAAGCTTTGTTGAAAAAAGAAAACGACTAAAGTAGGCGGTGACAAAAGCTTTCAAACCAACTAGTTACAAAATGATTTTATATTATCATAAATCTCATTGACAAAATCTTCATTTAGAAAAAAAAAAAGTGTACAACAAATGACACTATAATAATCATGCACCAATAGATCTTCAAGATCATGAGTAAAATTCGTCGGGAGTGACTACTACAAATAGCCTTTCTTTTAAATGTAGAAAAAAAATATTTAACACTATGTAGCAAACATTTAACTAAGTATAAAGGAGTATGAACATAGTAAACACACCCTTGAGATTATTGCTGTTCCAGAATAACCAAGCTTAGAAACACTGCATGTCCAAAAGCTGTTCTCATAGCCATCTAGCAGTCGCTGTTTTATTTCCTCGATATCCTTCTCCTGTTAGCATGAAGGACACTTTTAGATGTTTTTTAAAATAAATTAATTGTGATTGAAGTATATGATCATTTATCATGTACTTTCAAAAAATTTAAAACATCAAAATATAGACTTAGCCCTCCCCTCCAAAACCCAACTCCCAAACAAACCCTTAAGATTCTGCTGTAGCATACAACTATTAGAGAATTTTCATGACCAAGAACCACCTCAAAACATAAGTCGTTATACAAGTGATTTATGTCCCAATGACTCGTTCTTACAATCACTTCAAACTTAGAGGTCCTTCAGTAAGTCTGCAATTTGCAAGTTATCTCTACAAGAAACATTCACCAAATTTCCAGAGACCAAACTAGTTGAAGGTGCAGAAGCCATTGGCAGAAAAGATTGAGTGAAAAAAAACATGTACCACGTACCACAAAATATGTTGAATGCCTATATGTTGTTGCATGCCAGTCTCTTACATAATAGCATAAAGCTCTATCTTTGTTGTAATACAAGAACATCAAAACTAATAACTTTACATTAACTTCTTGAAAAACCAAAATAACTAGAATACTAAGATATTCAGCAACCAAAGTGAAACAGTTTCATGTTTTGAAAAATAAAATAACTAAATTCAGCTTTTTCACCACCCTTCTTTCTTTTTAGTTTTTACTGATGATATCTCTTATTGTTATTCACTTGAGGAAAGTATCTTTCTAAATCCCAAAAGCAAAACTAACTTGATTAATAAGAGAAAGTTCTTAAAATCAGTTAGTTCTTAGTTTATTTTTTCAGCAACCATCAAAATGTACATAACTCATCTACAGCATAACACAAGATGTATTATGAAATAGGCGTTAGCACCAATATTCCTTCTACCTGTAGTTTAGTTTCTTGCAAGCACAATACATCGAAGTCTTCCCTTTGGGCAAGTTGAAGTGCTGAGAATCCCTCTAATTTTAGCAATGCTCTCAATCCATTGACATTCCAAGACAAAAGCTTGACAAACTTTGTATCCCGAGAAAGAGGCGGGGGTCTCATAGTTCTAGGATTATACGCAATCCAATCCTTTTGAGGTTTCTTGTGAGCAAGAACAGTCCATGTTTCAGTTTGAATAGTGGTTGTTGTACTGATTTCATCCGATTGTGATACAACGCTAACAACATCTGAAGATACTTTTCTCTTCCCCCTGGAAGGCTTAACATCTGACAAAAACACCCATAGATGATTAATTTAATCACTACAAGAATTGCACTTTAACAAAAATTGACAAGCCATGAGACAAATAGAGGAACGTAGAGAGACAAAGAATTATGCTAAATATTTCAGAATCAAAAGTTTATAATTCTACATAATCTAGAGTTTAGAACACAACCTGAAACCTCGTCTGATTTAACCAACAGCTTCTTTTTGGTCGTCGCTTTGACAATTTTGCTTGCGGATTCTGATTGTTTTAACCTTTTCTTACCCTGGTTAAGTTCAACTTTCTCTAGAGTATCATTAACATCATCCACAGGCTCTTCATCCGATACCTTTTTAGCTTTCACTTCTAAAGATGTATTTTCAGAAGAAATAAACAGCCCTTGTTTGTCTCTAGTTGGAGAATCTTGTTCTGCAGAAACACAAAGACAGCTTGAACTAGTCTTTTAAACATCAACAAGGAGTTTAAGGACTTTGCAGACAATAACTAAAGTTGAACAAAATAAAAACAAAACAAAACTCTATTTCCTCCCCTCCTCAAGAAACAGTAAAACTGAGTGAATGTTATACCACACATATTATTGTCCATGAAAGTCTTCAAGGCAGACAAAAGATCCTCTTTACGACCTTTGGCAGGAACCCCTATACTCCTGATAATTTAAAACCATTCCCAAATTATCAACAACTTCAAAATGTTGCTTGAAAGTAGAACTAAAACAGTAGCTACATTTTAAGGGCAAAGCACATCTACTTACTTTAATGTCTTCCGGAGTTCGGGAACAGTCATGGTGTCTACTATAGTAGGGTCATTTCTTAATCTTTCAATCTCAATGGAATAGCTATCAACACCATTTTCCTACATTATCAACTAATAGTAAATAATAAGAAAGAAATAGAGACAAAAATGAGGGTTACAATATTGCTGAAAGTGGCATAAAAATGAATCAGACCTTAAGAATATGATGGTTAGAAATTGGTTGTGATGAACTTGAAAAGGGTGTTTTAGAGGCCATTGGTTTGAGAGTTGGATGAGAAAGCAAGGTCTTAGAAGTGAAATGCTTCGGAATACTGCAAAACTACAACATTATTACTCAGTTATAGCTTTGAGATGCGAATAACATACTCCAACGAGTGTGTGAGTGTGTGAGAGAGTGACACAACATGTTGAATTTATTATAAAATCAGTTGAAAATAAAAATCAAACATTTATTCTAAAGAAAGAAAAATGTATTTGAGAAATATAGAAACCTGGAGAGATTGATAGAGGTTCAAGAGACGGAGTTGTTTCATGTCATGTAAGGTAAACACCCTACAGGGAAAGAACCGAAAAGCAACACACGCTCGGAGTTTATGAGGATGGGTACTAAACAAAATAATTTTCCTATCAATTTTATATTTATTTAGTTTCTTATTCTTTATTTTAAAATTTTAAACTAACTATATTTTAGAAACATTCTGGAGAATTTAAATTATTTACCAAACATAAAGATAAGAAAAATATTCTTGACAATAATGTTATCCGGAATAACATTTTTAGGATTATAATTTTAATCATCGAAACAAACACACTCTAAATAATCAATCAATTAACTTGGCGTCTTTTTGGTTTGCATCAATGGATATAATTTTATTTTTAAAACAAAAATCTTAAATGTTAGTAAATATACTTACCATTTAGTTTTAATTTTTGACGTCAACCCTCTGTTACAAAAATAACGATGTGGTTAATGTAGCTAATGTGACGCTACTCTTTTAAGTTTCAAGTGTTTTATATTGTTTTTTCCAAAAATTCCCAATAAATTCCAAACAGTGTTTAACACATAGCCCTTCTAATTAGGGTTGGAAAAGTTTGAAACTCAAAAGGAGGGAATTGTAGTAGACAAAGGGAAATTGTCACAGAGATAGAAAAAGACATCTTTCTATTATACACGCTTCATCCATTATTCGAGTTCAAATTTTCCTAGACAATAATAGTGGTAGACAAATAGAGCTATTGACTGAGATAAAGTTTGTTTATTTTGTCATCTTTTTTTGGTGTTTGTTCTTGAAAATCAAATGTTATATTTTTGGTAGTTTTAATATTTAAGCAATTTTTAGTTTTTATTTCAATTTTGAATTAAAAGTACATTAGGGTCTCTTTAAGTTCATTAGGGTTTTTTTTGTTTGTTTTATGTATTTAAAGATCTTTGGCATGATTATAAAGATTATCTTCGATAATAATAAAATTCAGAGTTTTCTTTTTTCTTTACGATAGATTTGAGAGCTTATCTGACAGGTTTTGCGCTTGCAACCTATGTTTTTATTCTAGGTTTAACATTTGTTATTCCCTAAAAGTTAATGCAAAGAGCTTGCACATTATAACCTCATGCGCGTAGTAGTAGTTCAACTGACAGTCCACGTGCCCGACATGTTCGTCTGGATTCTCAATCATATCGTAGCTTTACAGCTTTAGAGGTCTCTCTAGCTACCTCAAAGTTCTCCCGCTGAGGATGTGAGCAAACAAGGGATTTCTTGTTCTGTTATGGGGTCGAAGCATCTTCTTCATACCTTTCTTTCCTCGGGGGTCAGATGACTTCTGCAGGAGTATGACTATTGTTTCCCCTCCTTGATGAGATGAAGGGGTCTTGTGTCTATGGTGTCGCCGACGACCTTAAAATCTCTTTTTGATGCGTTGTAGTTCTCACGGGCACTGGTTCAGGTATGCCAACTTGGTTTCTTCGGGAGGCCGCTTCCTGTACGCTACTATTCTTGTACGCTACTATTCTTCAAATTGACGTGTTGCATGCTCTCTTCAATTTTGCATAGCTTTTCTAATATGGCTTTTGAATTCTAGTATTGCACCTTGTTATGAACATTGCTCAATCGATCATTTGCTCCCTGTATGCCAATGTTAGTTTATAGCCGTTAAAGGTCAGGGAGCATATATAGTCTAAGTATCACAAGTAATAGCGGAGGTCAGTGCGAAAGTTCTCCTAGATGAAACTCTTGTGAGGAATCCAAAGAACAGAAGAGTTTGGAATACTACTTAATTGTCTCTCTTTTGAGCAGAGTCTTGTGGTGATGGATCAAAAGGATATGCTACTATGACCGAATATTCTTCTATTTGAGGGAGATGAGGAGGATCTTTTGTAGCTTCGACAATTGCAGCTGCCTGTTGAGCGGTGGATCGGGTGGATTTAGATGTCACCATTGTTGATGAATCTGAAGATCTGTTGTAAATAAGGTTAAATTCGAGGAGGAAGATCAACAAACGAGGATCTAAAGTTTTGAGGAAAGAGATTCAAATTTCCAGGTCGAAGGAGATCTGATCAAGGAGATCGAGAAATGGAGATCTAAAACTCTGATAGGAGATTTGGATTTCTAGGTCGAAGGAGGTCTAATTGAGGAGATCAAGAAATAGAGATTTGAACGTGAAGATTTGCGGGAATCAGATTTTGATTCCCACAGACGGCGCCATTGTTTAGTTAGTGGAACCATAATTCATCGACGAACGAAGAAGCAGGGCTTGTTACGATGGACATATGCTTTTGGTGTAGTGGAGAGGGGTTGACCTACAAGGTTAACACTCCAACACTCAAGTCAATCTGAGAGTGAAAAGTGATGTGAGAATGAGAATAGATTTGAATACCTAAGAAATAATGCATCTTTCCTCTTAAATAGGAGACGCAGTTTAACAACAAAAAACGTGGAGTGAGGCGTAGATCACAATCAACCATCAGATTAATCTAGACGACCATCAAAGATTTAATAGACGGAATTGTCTGCTTCCAAGAAAGAAAGGATATACTTGTTCTGCAACCTTTATTGCCTGCATCATATCATTGGGCCTTTCATCTTAGGTTTCGTCTTGGGCCTTATGAACGAGTCCTAACACATTTTAAATTTACTTTCTATAAGATTGGTTTATTACTTATTAATTATAAAAACAATTTTAAATACTTACAAAGAAATAAATAATGCAATTACAAATTTGAAAGAGGTCTATAAAAAATCTCAAATGAATCATATACGTGGGTATACTAGAAAAAATAATATATGCATGCATCACATTGCATAGTGATAGAAATATTAAAAAGTGCAAGTACAACTCAAATGATAGTTGTACAGTGTGAATTTTGCGACTCCATCAACAACAACAAAACTAGGAAGGACCATTATAGGCTTATGGCATTGTTGTCCTACCAGAGTACCTCCGTGGACTATCATATACTGTACCGAACTTTCTTAAGTTTAACAATGCCCGTCGAGTTGGCAAAATTTAACTGATCAAGTTCAAACAGAAAGAAATATTTGCACTCCCTTCAGAAGTCTCACATGAAATCAGCGTCTCATCTCTGAAGCGATTAAAATAATGGCAACTTTTGCTGCAATAGAAGTTTCCAATGCCAATACAGGCCGACTTCGATTTGAATCATCTTTTTAAGAGCTTTAGTACATCTCCGACCAAATGCAGAGATCCAGTGACAAGAACCTGAAACCATTAGCAAGAAATGGCTGTCAGCATACATTTCTCTACACTACATCCCACTAATGTTCATGCCTGGAAAATACGACTCAGGAGAAAACATCATTCTTCTCTATCTAGAAAAGGAGTTTTGACCACTAGTACCAAAATAATACACTCGCAGGGTTTCAACACAATTGCGAATGGCAAAAACAAGAAGAGGAAAGAGAAAGAACTGACAGATCGAAACCAAAAAGAATTACCAACTTCAATGAACATGATGGTAGAAGTACAGATTTACATACCAACTATAACCCTTGCAAAACGGTAGAGAGAAAAGGTGAAGCAGAATATAATTGTTGCTTGATTAATGGTTTTTACTTTTTACTAGGATGCACTCGGTTGGCACCGTGTAATTATCCATCCATCAACAAAGTCAACTTAAGAATAAAATGCTGGTCCATGTTACTCACCTGAAGTCTTGTTGCTGGGTGTTCTTTGACGCAGTCCCTCAACCATTTTATTGTCAATGGCAATGAAGGAATTACTGCACTGCTTGGAGAATAGTTATGGGAAGGACATCCCTTTGAAGCATTACCATAAAGAAATTCATTAGGTGGTAACATCAGCTTGCTCTCTATCTTGAAATCCTTTTCAAGCAAAGTGGTCATTTCTGCAAATAAACAACATAAGGCCCAGGTCAGAGGAAAACCAAGTTCTGTGACTACTATTCAGTTGTTTATAGTAGCATCTTCGGATGAAATTAAGGACTTCTGCTGTGGGATTTCAAAATAGTTTAATCAGACATTCATCTTTACCCAAAGCCGAAAGATTAATGACAGCAGTGGTGGTAATTGAATTTTATCAAACCTTTTGGTTAAATTTACAAGATCCTATATTTTACACTTTTTCTACATGAAAGGAAATATGACCAAGACAATCTTAATGCGAGGACTCTAGAGTAACAAAGTTTGGCACAAGCTGAAAACATAGAGTTTACCCTTCCCATGCACAATCTTCTCCCATATTCTTTGTAGATTAAATTGCCATGATAGGTCTATCCCACTGAGATCATAAGGAATAAATGATGCACCAGAAGTAACCTTGGTATACTTTGACATACTCGGAACAAAAAGTGCTCTTGAGAAATGAATACCTAAGCAACACTTCAATACATTAGTACAATGCTACATATAGGTACGAATAGTTATGAGTTATAAAGTAAGAAAGTATGTAAAACGGCTTGGACCTCATTCCTTGTTTTATTATTATTTCTGTAATTTGAACCAGAACCAACACAGAAAAAATAATACAGCAAAAACTTACCAATGGTAAGGAAAATGTGTATTATTTCTGAAATGGGTTAATAACACTAGAACGATATCCATACTGTCACAGAGCTAAGCTCAGCTATTGCTCTCTATCCATAACAATATAGCTGTTTTCCAAAAGATACCCCACTAACAAGCATTCAGCCTGTCAACCTCTCAATTCAACAACCATCTTCCCTTTTCTTTCTCTCACTGTCAGTATCAGCTCACTATTCCCAACTAATCCCTCTATTTTACCTATGTGAAGAGGGTCAACTCAAGTCACTAATATATGCTATCGCATCTATTCTTATATTCAATCCCTAAAATATTATATATTATAATGTAAACAAACCAAGGAAAAGCCAAGTCTTAATGAAAATATATTTTTCTGATGGAAAATAAAAATAAAAATGTACATATGATTTCAAGTAGGAATACCTGACGAAGCACATCCATTAACTAGCCGTGGAAGCAAAATGTTAGGATTTCTCACATCTAAGCAATTGAATAGAAGAATCTACAATTAATCAATGCTGAACATCAGGATGCAATTGATAGTCAATCAGATGATCAAATAAAAATCATATGGTACTCTGAATCAAGAAATTTCAACAATGACTAAAAAATAGTTAAGAGATGGGAATTTGCATTGATATTGTTGGTTGTGAGGGACAACCTTAGTATTTTTACTTAAAAATGGGGAAATACTGAACGAATAATATACTATGTTATGCCAATAGTTAAGCTTAAAGAAAAGATACCACAAATACAATAAACTGTTTTAGTAACACCTACCTGCCTAGAAGAATTCTCAAAATGCCCTAAGTCCTTGCTTTCATGTAGAAAGTGACCGTTTTCTGATGGTTCCTCACTAGTAGACAAATGTGATGGATTTTTATATCCCTTTACGGCATTGGAGAACCACTTTGCACAAGCATCCATGCTCTCTGGACTATGAGCTCCATCCAAATAAAATATCAACTCTCCACAATTTTCAGACGTGATTTCAGAGCAGTCAGAATATAGAGAAGAGTCACAAACTATTTGAGCCCTCCCAGAAAAATGGGCACTTGAAAGGCCTTTAATAAATTCATCTGGCAAATTAGAATCCTGAAAATCCTAATATACAGGGAAAAACTAAGGTTAAAGTGGTAGAGATAATGAAAAAAGAGTAAAATCAACACAGCTTCGATATTAGAGCATCAAACAATGAAAGAAGGGCGGGTGGGATATTCTTTAAGTGAAGGAGAAATATTATGTGCAAACACAATTGAAGTTAAAAAAAAAATACTCGCTATCCATCCAAAAGTATTAAAATTTGATTAAAAATTCCCATGTCTGGAAAATAAACTAAGTATACCAACAAGGGGTCCCCTAAAAAATTTCTCATACATAACAAAAAGTGAAGCATTTCTAACTTAAAGGTGAAAGACAGTATATGAATCGCAACTTTAGCAAAAGTTGAACCACTTCTAACTTAGAGGTGAAAGTTTGAGATCATATCATACCACAAGTTACACCATTTGAATATCTTGGGTCAATAGTATAAAACAACTGAGAAATAGGAGATATAAAAAAAAAGTTGGGCAATTGAAATGGAGGAGAGGACCTTTGGTGTCATATGTGATACAAAGGTACCGCTCAATTTAAAGGGAAACTTTTATCGTACAAGATCGGTTATATTGTATGGGACAAAGTGTTGGGCGGTAAAGAACCAACGCGAAAAATTAAATAAGAGTAGCAAAGATGAAGATGTTTCGTTGGATGTGTGTGACAAGACTAAACAAGATAGGATTAAAAATGACAACATTAGAGAGAGAGAGTTGGGGTAAGGTAATACTTATTATTGAAAAGACAGGGGAAAGGAAACTCAGCTTAGGTGTTTAGGACATGTAAAGAAAAGACCTATAGATTATGTAGTAAGGAGAGTAGATCAGATGAAGGGTAGTCAAATCACTAGAGGTAAAGAACTAAAAAAAAAACTATTCTACATAATAATGAGTTGTATAAAGATAGGGTATATGTTAGAACATTATGGGGTCGTTTGATCCAGATAGCCGACCCCACTTAGTGAGATAAGGCTCGGTGGTTGTTATATAACACATAATTGCTGATATTTTAATTATTTCCAATGTATTTTGATTTTAATGATCTACGACCTTCAACAATAAAGCTTTGCATAATATTCACATATATGCATGCATGAGCCAAGAGCAGAATTTTAACTGACATTTTGACACACTTTTTCCCAATTTCCTGTTCTCTGAAGCCAGCATCTAGAAAGTGAGACTGCAAGAGCAGCATTATCGAATTGGTGATCACCAGATAACCGAAGCTTTAATCCCTTCATTTGTTTACAATCTAAAGGCTCAGTAACTTCAAGTGGAACCTGCAGCCATCGAAAATAAGCAGCAAACAATTATTGGCATTAGCAATAAAGAGGATTATTTGCTCATATGAGGTTGCATGAGCATGCATATAACAGTGTTCTTGAAATAAAAGAAAACTGCATTTTTTAATTAGAAAATTGCAACAATAAGAGACAAGAGACAATCTCAAAATGCTATTACTTTTTCTGAATGCAATTTACAATAGCTAGGATTGAGTACAAAAATTACCATGAGTTCTTTGGCCCTCTCAAGGATAACATCCATTGCTTCAGGAGGTTGGGGTACTGTGAAGGCAGGAACTTTAGGCTTCAGGAACATGGAAGACATCAAATCTTCAGAAGATAGGAAAGAAAATGGAGGCGGGGAGAAGGGGCTTTCAATTAGATAAATTGGAAACATAAGTACTACACCAAGAAAAATATTTTTGGATAGAAATCAATGTGCAAGAGCATGTTTGGTTGCTTTAGTAGAATTTTCTTACCTTAAAAATTCCTGCCTTGTGTGAAGCTATCTGTCCGAGAGTATCTCCTGCAGAGTTTTAATCATCTTAATTTTTTCATATTGTGGTCAATTCACTGTTATTGAAAATATTCTACAAAGTTTGAAGTATATAATGAGTTTCCTTAGATGATAGACTATATCATTGGCAAAGCAGATATTAATCTCTTTCTGAGAAAATCAAATGCAAAACAGAAAAAAAGGCACAGAAAGAATGAGACATACACACCTAAAATCTCAGTATGATCCATTCCCAATGAAGTAATGCCGCACACAATTGGTTCTTTAATCTGTACGTTCATAATCAGTTTCAAATTAATATACTGTTTACTTAAGGAGTAAAAGAAAATTTATTAATTTCCATAAACTAATTAATCTATTAGTTCAGCAAATATATTAAGCAAAAACTTTTAACAGCAAAAGTCAAAAAGAAGTAAATCTCTGATACCATATGTCAAAAGCATACCACATTGGTTGAGTCATCTGTTCCTCCAAGACCAACTTCTATAATGGCAGCATCAACCTGTGAATGGGAGCGAGTTTAATAAAATATTGGTTGTGAGGGGGAAAAAGAAGAACAATAGTTTGTCAAATGTAAGCAGATAATCAAATGTTAATAAAAACACATAAACAGCAAGTAAAACTAAAAAGTGAAATAAGTTGTATGAACTAGTAGCACATTATACTTAACTAAAAGGAGCAGCATATCAAAAGTAAAGGTTGAGCAAGGATTCCTGAATCAAAACATAGTAATTCATTCAGATGCAGACATATAAGAACACCAAAAAAAATTTAATATAATCCATGAAGTTTAAAAAATGAGCAGTATTTATTCTTAAGAGTATTCGAGAAAGAAGAAAAAAAATTACATTCTTAAAAGAGTATGTAAGGTAACAACTAGTAATAATACAAGATAACTTGTTTTTGGATATAACATTTATTATAGAAGGAAACTGTTCTCCAGAGTTCCGAAAAGCACATTGCAGACAGATAAAGGTAAACATTACTAGCAATGACATACAATTTTTTTCAAATCTAGAGAGCATGGAAAACTGTTTGGGTTGGTGCCGCAACATTTAAAGCCACAATAATCTTGCCCCTCCAAAATAAATACAGGTAAGAGAATGTTATAAATATCATTGGCAGATAGACAATGAGAATTGAACCAAGTTATGACAAGATCGTCATATTGAATCTTCCACAATGGCTACTGCTTACAGCGATATGTAGCATTTTATGCAAAGACAACACAGTAGAAACTCAGTGATAAACTGAAATACAAGCATACCTGTTCAGATGTAAATATTTTGAAAGACAGTATAGTAAGAAACTGAAACAGTGGGGGCATTGGAAGCTGCTCTGTTGCTTTTTCCTGTAAAATTAAGCTTTGGGAATTGAGAATCTGTCACGGGAATATGTCAATGCGAAATGGATAATATATTTACACATTATATTTTCTTATAAACGGTTTATAATGTCAATATGAAAAGAAATCATCTGACTTGAAAACTACAGTACAGAAGTTATGATTTCCAATCAACATTTATGGGCAATAAAAGAAAGAAATTTACTTGAAAAAAATCATATTGCCTAGGAAGCTTGATAAGAGTTGATATGTTATCTTTTCAATCACAGAGTTTCCTCCCTTTTGATCTTCAAGATTAAATGTGCTGAGGGGTATTTAGAAGATTCAAAGGAAATAATAGAGCAGGTATCTGATAATTCCCTGTCTATGGTACTAAGTTGTACAATAGCAAGGAAGGGAATGGCAGCAGTTGAATAGAAACAGTTGTTAGAAATGAGTGAGGGATGTATGAAAAGCAGTAAAGAAACTGATTTGGGTAGTGTGAAAAGGATCAAAAGGAGAAGAGAGGTGAAAAATCACGAGTGAGATTTGGGAAGGGAGGAAACAAGCTCCTTAAAAGTGTCCCGATATTTTCTTTTCTGTTTTCTTGAATCTTTCTCTATGTTTTTGCATAAGTCACTATTTTTGAGACAGCAACTTCTCAAAATCAGCCACTTGAATCTTTCTCTATGTTTTTGCATAAGTCGCTATTTTTGAGACAGCTACTTCTCAAAATCAGCCACAGAGAAGAGAAATTTGATGTTTTCTATCGTTAAAACTGAGTTCTGTTTTCCGTGTTCCTAGAAGTATATTATCAGAAGGCCAAAAGAGAACGGCCACAAATACTCCAACCATAGCAAATTCTTCTATTAAATATCAAGTACAAAACAAAATGATATTGTATTAAGGCAATACTTGGATCCCAAGTTAAGTACATCTATTTAGAAAAGGAAAGTCCAAAAGAATTTCTAGAAAAATGTAAAATAATACCTCCAATTGGTTCCAACAATCCCAGAAACACTCTAAAAACTTATCTTCTGATATGTCAATCCTACAGGAGATATTAACAATTCAGAAGTTAAAGCTATACATTCAACAAAACTAGTGCAAAATGCATGAATTTAAACTAAACAACTAGTTGCTCTGATTGCCATGAAATATAAAGTTGGCAGTTGGCACCACTCATTTTTTATATAAGCATCCCTTATTTGCAAATCTATATTCCACAATCTATCCCTCCTTTTCAAAAGGAAAAACTCGTTTGATTTTACAATTAGGTGAAGGATTTATTAAAAAGATAATGTAAAGTTTTACAAGCCAGGACTGCTCATACGGACTAGCCCTCCAAGGCTCCAACTCTTTTTGGACCAAAAGGTATTCTATTCCTCATAAAATTTTGTAAACATTCATAAATGCAAATATATTACTAAATGTGTGTTTGTGTGGAATTTTGTTGAAGACTTGAACCTTATATTACATGAATTTTGAGTAATTTTTTATTTTATTTTTCAGTAATCGTGTTAATTAATAATAATTCCTAAATATATCAAATAGAGGCCACCCGTACCAGTTATCTTAGCTTTGGGGTCGGCCACTTCACTTCGCTATCAGGGATTGACGACATAGAATTTACTACGAAGCAGTGTAGGTCAATGCAATTCTTTTTTACAATGTATTATTATTATAAAAATAAGAAAATAAGCATAGAACCCAATCAAGTGAAGTCTAGATTTATGTTCATTCATCTGAGTTCACTGTTTTGAGTAACAACTTTTGAAATTTCGCTATATATTTTGCAGGATTAACCATATATCTGTGCTATACAAACATGCACTCAGGTAAAGGATGAGAGAGACACATTGCAAGCAAACTATAGAGGCAAGAATAGATTATTGGAATACTCAATTGCTGATGCAGTATCTATACATATGTTAAAATCAACCATACAAGACGATTCATTCAATTACTAACCCATCTATACGAAACCGTTCACGCACATCAATTAGGTGAGGGGATATGAAAACTCCAGTGCGAAAGCCGCATTCCCTTAATATTGCCTCACAGAATATGCATGTTGAACCCTGACAAGTAATCCATTAACTAAAAGGGAAAATGCAAGATAAACATGAATATTAGGATAACCTTTTTATGTCATGTCAGATATTTGACAAAAATACCAGACAACTATAAAATGATAAAATGTCTGCAATGTAGCCTCTTTATTTCAATCATCTTAAGACAAATTAATTAGCAACTTATAACTCAAGAGATAAACAATATTCACAAATAATAGTCCTTTTTTGAATCTTGAAGCAAAAGGCAAAATGATTTTACAACAATTGTGACAAATGACAAAATGATTAATGAAAATATGACGAACTATGAAAAGAGTACCTTTCCCTTTGTGCCTGCCACGTGAATAATTTTGAGTTTATTTATATCTTCTTCCAAGCCCAAGATCTGTATAGAAAACGAGCATTTATTATCTATTATTGAAAGAAATATGATAAAAATCAGATCATTCAAGGAACATTTTCTACTAATAGTGGTACTACTAGAAGGGACTCCCAGAAAAAGAACATGTTTCCCTAATTGGTAAATGCATGTTCTTAGCCTGATGAGTTCCAATCTCACAACCCACTTCTGTTATATTTAATTTTCTTTGGTTCGGCCAGATAGTTTAGGAGAAAATTATATCACACCTTCGAAACTAATTAAGGCAAAATGGTGCCACAACCAATTACAAGTTTATAAATACATTGCATAATCAGTCACCAAGACTTAAAAATTCTGGGAAAATAGTTCGGCATATCACCTTGAGATACATTGACATCCTTTTTAATTTATCAGGAAGGGGTGGCTTCTCACCGCGCCTTTGGCGAGTAATAAGAGATGAAAGTTTCTCCATGGCAGCTTCATAGGATGAAGATGATGGTAAGTTTTGTAGTTGCCCATTAGTGACAGCATTGCTTCCCCTTTCAAAGAGAACTCCAGATGACGTCTTATGTACAAATCCTAAAACATCAATCAAACCACAACAATTTTCAGAAACAAAATTTCAAACTTTTGTAACTTTGCAGTGTCAATCAGTTACAAGTTTCCATAATACAAACAAGAATAAGTGTCCGCAAAAGAAGTGATAAAAATACTTGTAGTGATCTGCTTGGAACACAAGCTTACTTCTTCCCATAACATTATTTATGTTAGTGTATGCAGGAGGCATGACATTATCAAAACTAGTAGTATATGCAGGAAATTGAGTGGATTTGAAATGCGTCGAATTCGTGTGTGAAACTCCAATCATCCCAGTCTTCGGGTACATGCTGAAATTAGTTATCAGAAGCATATCAACCCTACAATGCGCGCGTTATGACAATCATCAGAAAACAATACATGCAGACATTCTGATAGGAAAATTTGAAAACAAAAAACATTGTCACATTCAAATTCACTATACTATTAGGTATTTACACTGTTTTTATAATTTGACAAGTTTTAAAATTTCCACAAATATCCAATCCTATTAGGTATTTTCATTCATTATTCCTAAATCTTACTTTTCGCTTATGCTTACAACTTACAAGTGCCTATAGTTAAGGTTTTTGATCAAATCAATCCTATAGGCTTTGAATGAAAATGAAATTACAAAAATGTTAGGATTTGTTTAGAAATTAAGAGAAAAACATTGAATGGAGGAGAGAGAAAGAGAAACTAACAGTGAGAAAAAGAGAAGGCATGAATCTGAAAAGTTGTTGGTGAATCGATGGCAGGCACTAACGGCAATCCATAGTGACATAGTACATCCATTTCACCCGACAGTTAAAGCGGGTCGGGTTAACTTCTGTTTCAAAACTTTTATTTTGAGAATTTTTAATATTAAAAGGAGGAAAAGATTAGATAATTGAGCATGTCTTTTTTTAGAGAACAAAAAACACATTTTGGCTTCAATTTTATGTAAAAAAAATTGGATATAATTATTTTTTTAATTTTTAAATAATAACAATTTGTATACATAAATATTGTCCATATAAATCAACAACTTACATTTATTTACCTCGTATGAAATATAACTACTTAAATCTTAGCATTATTAAATTCTTTAAAGAGATTTGTTTTCTAATAAAATTCTTCCTAATTCCAAAAATTAGTATATACAATTACTCAATCTGTATTTAAAAATCTCTAATTCTTATTATTATTTTTATTTTTAAAAAATAATAAACTCGTATTAAATTATTCAAAACTAAATAAATATAATATATTAATTAGATTAAATTATATTTAATTTAATTATTTTTCAATCTTCATTTATATAAACAAATCAAAATAAAACAAAATGTGCACTTTGTAAACTAGTTCTACACTGACACTCAATAAAAATATGCATTGAACAAATATTTTAAAAATCAATTATAAAATTAACATAATATAGTGGTTTTTTTTAATATAAAACAATGTTAAAAAATTATTTATTGTATATTTATTAATCTCTACGTTTAAAAAATTATATGTATCTGATAAAAAATTATATATTATTGTTTTTTTTTATAATTTTAGTATAAGCATAGTGTCAAATTAATCAAATTAGTCTAGAGGACAAATCTCAATGTTTTATGGCAATGTATTAAATCAGATTTGATACAATTAAAATCTAATTATATTTGTGAAATACAATAAAGAGAGGACACATTCACTGTATTTGATTGCTTGACTTTATATCTTAGATTTTGTAGAATTAGTGAATGATTTTCCAAATCTCATGGTAGAAATATGCTTAGTAGACCCTCTTAAGTCGGATAATGGGGATGAAGAACACAATTATTCCTATCTTTCCTCCGAATTTGTGGGAGTAGGGAAAGATAGGCTCATCATCCCTTAAAGGAGGAACCATTTTCTACTATTATGCTTGATTGATTCTCTTATGAATATCGTGTCTGTTGGCTAAATGGATCAGATAAAGAATGTGGGATTGGTTTGGGCGATCTAGGTCGCTGTCAAAAGACTCAAAGGACGTTGCCCGCTTGGTTATTCCTTGGCCCATTTGGTTGTTTCTCCCTTGGTCCACTGAGTGCTTCTTTCTAGGCCCAATAAAGTTATCATGGTCCATACTCCCTCAAGCATGAGGTTTGGAAAGGATGAAGTGGTTAACTTAAACAAGCATCAGTCTTAGTGTAGTCTTTGGTAATGAATCTTTCGTGTTAGGGATGAGTCCCCCATGCATCGATTGGTGCAAGTCCCTCAAGTGTTTCTTGGGCGAGTCCCTAAAGCGTTGCTTAGGATGAGTCCCTCGAGCGCCGGTTGGGGTAGCACGTGCATCATTTAATGCTTAGGCACGCTAGTTTTTGTCTCACGAAAGCACGATTACTGTGAATTGGTGATTATATGCATGCAAACATATCTAGTTGTAGATGCTTTCGTTCTCCAACTGCTGGTGCACGCATATGCTAGAGCAATGATAGCCTACATGACCTAAGCAGTTTTCTTTAAAGTAATAGAGCTCCGCCTCATTCTTCTTCACACTATTTCCATATTTTTCTGCTTCTCCCAAGTACGAAAGAGTTTTTTCCTATAATAAAATTATACCAGTCATCACTGTCACGTTTATAAAAAGTTAAAAACATTTAAATAAAGACAAAAACACATTTAAGTTTATATTTTATTAAATTTTTGGCAAAATACTTTTTGGTCCCTTAACTATACCCCAAGGTCCATTCTGTTCCCTTATCTCTAAAAAGTGTCAAAGTGGTCCTTTAATTGTTCAAAAAGGACCACGTTTATCCTTTCCGTCAGCCCCGTTAGTCAAAGTCAATGGAATGGCGTATGTGGCATACATGTGGCAGACACGTGTTTATTTAAGTTGTCATGTGGGTTATTTTAATTGCCATGTGGATTATTTTGTGTGGGGAATAAAATAGAAAAGAGAATTGAAATAGAAACGTCATTGTTAGTTCTCAGAGGAAACCCTAGCGCAGCTGCCATTGACGAATCTCCAAGTTGAAGTTTTTGCGAACGAAGAAGAAGATGACATTCAAGGTGAAAGCGAAGACAATCAACATCATAGGTAAGATTCAGCATCTTTATTAGTAACGTAGTTAGGTCTGAAATTTCTATTTTGTTTTGAATTCCATCTTTCTAAAATCTATGTTCTTTGCGTCTATCTAGGGCATAGTCTGAAATGGGTGAATATCTAAACATTACAATCCACCAGAGTGGTGAATTTTCTAGTGAGGACCTGAGTGTGTACGAAGGAGGTGAGATTGCTAAATTGAGAGTATATGCTGATAAGTGGAGTTATTTTGAGTTGTTAGGTAGTATTAAGGAACTAGGTTATGTAGACATAGACAAGATATATTATAAGGATCCAACTGTTGGGATGAATCTATTAGTAGATGACAAAGGGGCCTTAGAGATTGTTGATTTATATAGGGTCCATCTTAGTGTTGAATTCTTTATTAAACACACATTGTCCCAGCCCGTTTATGTTGATGAGACTAAAGTTGTGTTTGATGAGATTCCACTTAATGAGATAATAGATAAGGCAGAAGTAGAGATTGAGGAGATGATGAAGGAATTTGGCATGTTTATTTATGTCTTAGGATGTCTAATGAGTTTATTTTTGAAGTGAGGAATTTGGAAAACTCTACTGAAAAATTTACAATCAATCTGAAGGAAATGACTTATTCATGCATAAGGTGGGAGCTGACAGGCCTCCCTTGTGTTCATTCACTATCAACAATCAAAAGTAAGAACCAGAATATTGATGATTATATCCCTGAGTGTTACAGGAAATCAAGATATATGCAAGTGTACAAGTCAGTCATTTTTCCAGTCAATGGCTCAAACCTATGGAAGAGAACAGAGTATCCTGATGTTCTGCCACCCAGATTTAGGAAAATGCCAGGAAGGCCAAAAAAAGGAGGAATTTAGTGCAAGGTGAACTAGATGGTACTGATAAAAATATGAGAAGAACTGGATTCATTGTAAAGTGTAGTAGATGCAAGAAACAAGGACACAACAAACTTACTTGCAAGGTACCATCAACTACTGCACAATCATCTCAGGATCCTCATACACAATCATCTCAGGCTCCTACTGCACAAGTATCCTAACCTGCTTCTTCACAAGTATCTCAACCAACTCCCGGACAACCATCTCAGAAGACTACTCCAAAATCATCCAAGAAGCCTACTCCAAAATCAAAGAAGTTGGTAGTTAGAAGGACAAATGCACCTTTTATCCCACCTGGTCCAACAACAAGATTGACTGATGTAAAAACAGCTGTAGGTCCAACAACAAGGAGGACAACACCTACTAAGAGAGCCACACCAAAATGGAAACCTTAGTGTCATTTTTATGTTAAGTATTGTTTTGGATAGTTATGTTATGTTATGTTTTGGACATATAATATTTGGTATTTTGGACCTGTAATATTTGTTGTTTTAGACCTGTAATGTTGGATATATTTAGCAATGTTAATGTCAAGTATTTTGAACCTATAATATTTGTCATTTTTGACCTATAATATATAGTGTTTTGGACCTATAATATGTAGTGTTTTGCACCTTGTAGTTAACTGTTATTGTTGATTATGTTCAAGTGGTATGGATGTGAATGATAGCATTCTCCCTTGATAACAACAAAACTTAATACATACTATTATTAGGTGTAACCAAAATCCTTAATGCATAGCAATCATTTTCCATTGATAACAACAAAACTCAATACAGACTGTTACAACTTAAACATACTAATTCAAAACATTACGATTATTGGCCTATAATAATTATAGCATTCTCTAGATGACCAACACTAAAACAATACAAAACATCGTTTTCCAATTTTTTTTCCAGAATTCATCATCTTCTTCATTTGAATTTGTAACTCCCTTGTCTTTTGTTTCAGTCTATCATTTGTTGCTTTTAAGATACCAACTCCAATTTTGCTGCATCAAGTTCATTTTGAAGCTTCTCCAACATACTATTTTACATCTTCATAAACTGGTCTTTATCATCCACCACATTATCAAAGAACCATTTAAAAAATTCATAGCCTGTTTGGGTTGAACCCTGTGATGTTCAACATTCGCATAAATCAGAACACAAAAATGAGATGAAAACACAATTAAATTTCGTTTTTACCTTGTAATTATGACAACCCCAAAATCCGTGGCAGCTAAAGCCCTTCGAAGCAGAGTTATGTCTCCACAGCGACATACGGGTTTTCATCGCAAATTTCCAGCTAAACCACCACCACTCTTCGTATTTGAGTCATAAGAACATGGCCCTGAGATCGATGATGATGTCTACTTCATTTTACACAAGTAATTTTGAAAACTGAGAAGGTAATGAAAAATAGTAATCCTAGAATTTGGGGGAAACAAAGTTGAAGAAATCTGAACAAAACAATGAAGACAAGGTTGAAGAAGGAGTATATAACATTCTACATCACCTGCCACGTATACAAACCTAACGTCTGTTTGTGCCATTTGGAATGAAAGGACAAACGTGATCCTTTTTGAACAATTAAAGGACCACTTTGACACTTTTTAGAGATAAGGGACCAGAATGGACCTTGGGGTATAGTTAAGGGACCAAAAAAATATTTTACCTAAATTTTTTATTAAGTTTATATCAAACATATAAAATAATAATATTATATTTTCTATCACGTGTATCAAATACATGATAATTTTATATTGTTATTATATAATATATTTATTCTCCTTCTTATCTAAGACATCTAAGACAGATAAAAAAATTATCGAATTGAACTGAAATTAAAATAATTGAACTATTATGTTATGTTACTGGGTATGTGCTACACAAACAATTTTAGAATTGAATCAAATGGTAAATAAACCTTAACAAAATTAAAAATGAACCAAACTAAAATTGAAAATGAATACTTCTAAAAATAAATTTAAAATTTTTTGTTAAAAAAAAATAAAAGAAAAAAAGTATAACTGTCTTGTTGTTTAACAAATGAGTTGATTTAGAAATAATGGTCTTTCAGAAGTGTGGTACAATTTAGAATTTCGAACTAAAATATCAAATCAATAATTTTAATTGTTAAAAGGATAAATTGAAACCGTACAATATGAGTATTATGTTATTAATAAGTTTATGTGAAAAGATACAATAACAAAATATTAATATCATATTTTTTATGGTGTGAGGAAAAAAAAACAATAAAATATTATAATATATCATAGTTCTAATTTTCTTTCTTTTCATGTCTCTATTCTATTATTAGCACCAAATAAACTCTTAGAATAATATGATTGACCTCTCCTATCTCATGTATTTTGAGTAAAAAAAAAAAACTCCTGTATTTAACATTTCCCTTCTTAATATATTTATTTCTTGTATATTATATATTTATGACATAAATGACTTTAATTGATTATCTAAATTCGAAATAAAAAATATTTGATTTACCACTCATGAATGAAGAGAAAAAAAATAAAAGGAAAGTTGCCTACTATGTTAGTTTTGAATTGAATTCCAACCAGTTGTCTCTGTTCTGAAACGAAGTCAGTGTTTGTGAAACGAAGTGAAAATCGAAAAGACACGATGGAACATCCTTTAATACTTTACGTACGCGTCCCTGTTTCTTCTTCTTCTTCCGTAACCATCCTTATTCCTTCTCCACTGCTTCAACTTCTCCGCCTGCAAGGTACGCGTGTCTTCGTTTCTTCACTCTTTCTAGTTTAACCAATTCTCAACATGGTTTCTTAACAATGAAACACTAGCACTGGACACCCATGATACTTGTGTTTGATGCAGGTTTAACTGAAAGTGAATGGATCACGCAGTTCGTCTTCTTGTTCTTATTTTGGTCTCTTTGACATTAAGATGTGAATCATGGGGTTGGTTTTCATCGTCTAAAGAGAAACACTATAGTGAAAGATCTTACGGAAATCAAGCAAGTTTTAGAGGCTCTAGTGCTGAATTCTCAATCGAGGCTTTCAATGACCCTAAGGGAATGCAGCTAATAGAGAATGCTAAGAATAAAATGGTTGGTTCAAATACTTGTTGGCAAAATGCTTATCAACATCTTTTTGCTGGTTGTTCTGAGATTTTGGCTGTTGATGACAAAAGGTCTAGATTAGCTTGGCATCTAAGTGATTGCTTTCAGAGAGACTCTGGTCGGGCTTCGTTTCCTCAATGTGACTCAAAAACATCGATTGCTACGTGCCTGAAGAATTTAGATGAATTTGCTCATAGCGTTTATCTTGAATTCTACCTCGAAACCAACTCCATTTGTTACCAATTACAGTTAAGTGCAATTGTTTTTTTTATAATCATTTGTCTATTCTATAAATGTTTTTGTTTTTTTAAAGTATTTTGTGTGCTTTTACAGGACACATGCATTCAAGCATGAAACTGAGAGACTTGTGACAGAACTGAAAAGTTCTGCTCAGTATGTTGAGGACAAGTTAGAAAGTATTGAAGAGAAATCAGAACATCTAATACAAGGCTCAAAACAGATTTCGGATTCTCTTGAATATGTTAATAATCATGCACAACTAGTGGCTCAAACGGTTAAGAATGTGGAAGGTCATATCGATGTGGTGTTAAGACATTCCGAGAGTGTTTATGAGCAAACTAAAAACATTGCAATATCACAATCACAACTACAAGAAGGACAGGAGCAACTGGGGAGGAATTTAGAAGAAGGGGTAGCATTACTCAAGGAATCTTATAGTAATTTGGGCATAGAAATAGAAAAGTTAAGAGACGAAGCTATTGAAATTGAGAATGAGGTAATCAAAGTTGGAGATGCTATGTCATCGAAGATGAACACTCTGCAAACCAAAGCGGAGGATATTGAGAATATGGCAGGGATTTCTTTAGATAAACAACAACAACTTTTAGATGGACAATCCACAGCACTCCAAGGCCTAAATTCATTGAATGAGGTTCAACTCAAAGCATTAGAGGAAAGCAGGTATGATTGATCAAACTTATAAATTCATATTCATAGATTGTATTTGGCAAAATGTTAACCTTATAATTGATAAAATGTAGAAAAAGCCTACAATATTTTGCTGAATATGGACATAGGCAACAAGAAGAGCTTCTACGGCGGCAGGAACAAATGCAAGGACTTCACAATCGGTTAATGGAGAATTCAAAAAATATATTATATGCTCAGGTTTGTAATTTTTTGTAGACAATTGTTTTGGGTGTTAGTTCCTTATGAACATGTATCCTTAAAGATTTTAAACAGATTCTCCATTTGTGCTATATAGGAATCTTTTGAAGAAAAGCAAGCTACCATGTTTGTTGTTTTGGATAAAATCTTTGCCTTGCAAAATGCCATGTTGCTTGAATCAAGAGTTATTAAAGCTTTCTTCATTTATGCCATTTCAATCTTTGTCATCTATATGTTGACTAGCACAAAGCAAACTTACAATGTTAGGCCATTACTTTACCTTGGTAAGTATACCAGCAAGTGTATTTAATTTTTAAACAGTAACTAATTAATCGAGTATCGACTAAGCATAACATGTTATGAATTGTTTATCTGCAGAGCTTTGTGCTGCTCTCTTTGTGGAAGTATTCATTATTCGTTTAAGTAACGACAATATGGAGCAACAAACATGGATAATAAACAAAGTCCGGTTATTTTTCATGCTATCTGCTGCAGCTCAACTTTTATATGCAATTTGCACATATAAGTAAGTGTACATAAAATAAAAATTTGTTATGTATATGTAGAGTTTATATTTAGTAATTCTGAGAGTTGATTGTTAATTAATCATGCAGGGACTATGAAAGATTGAACCATCAAATGCTCCAAACACTGGTCAACAAGATTAACACCATGCAAAAAATAAAGGAGTCTTCTTGGGACTTGGATATGGATGATGATGTGGATGATTGGTCTCAATGGATAGATACTGATTTACCTGATGATGTGAACTGTGTTGATGATCCTGACTATATAATTCCAGAAGAAGTCGCGGAGAATTCAATGTCAACCTCTATAACTACAAAGAATTACAATCTACGCTTGCGCAATCGTTTGCATTGATTCTTCCCAACACCACAAATAAGCACACTGCTATTTTTGTAGTAATTAGAACTTTGAAGACATCTATGTACAACACTTTATTTTGTTAATTTATTTTGAGATTTTGGATTAGATTATCATGTATATGTAACTTAATTTGATAGTAGTTACACATTCTTGGAGTTTTAACAAAGGAAAGTTTTGAGACCAAAAAGTTGAACCAAAAAAGTGTAAAGACTAAATATATATATCATCCTAAATGATTGGTGGATAAGAACAATTTCTGTAAATCAAGATCAATTCAAAAATGATTACATTTATAGCTCTCTGGTACTAATATGAGCTGCAACAAAAGTTCCAATATTCCCATCCAAAACAGTATTCAAGTCTAACATCTCAACGCCAGTCTTTACATCATGTACTAACTTGTACGGATGCGATACATACCTCCGAGTTTCTTCTTCCCACAGATTCACTATTTTATCCTTCACTATACTATTTATACTATCAACTCCTTGTTCAACTGCTATCACTTCAAGTTTTGCTTTCAATCTATTTAGTGCTTTCATCTTATTTGCAAACCGGCTTCTCTCACCTTCACAGAAAAAATGTAATTCAGTAAAATCCTCTATTTCATAATTCTGATACATGCTCTTGAACATATAATTAAAGAACTAAACAAATAAGAATATGCATACCAGACGATTGGACACATATCCCAGTAGGTACATGCTGAACGCATACGGTACACTCAATTTGTTTTTTCTGTTTTCCATGAGTCGAGGGAGATGAAATAATCAAATCTGCTGAATCAATCTCAAAATCACGAGCATTCTCTAGGAACAACGGAACAACATCTACGGTTGCTGAGCTAGTCTGCAAATTTTGAATTAAGCAGGCAAACTTATTTCACTATATAAAAATAGTTTAAGAGCCAAAAAATGCTTTAAAATATTTAACACGAAAAGATAAAATTCAAATTTAAGAAATTAGAATATTTTTCTTCACAATATCAGTTTTTCAAAGATCAAACTCAGTATGAAAAAGAAAACATTATTCAACAGTTTCAACTAGAAAGGAAAACCAGTTCTACTGATAGGTATGAAAGGAATTGTTTGCACCTCAAACTGAGAAGATTCGTTTGGAGAACCCCTTATCAAATGGTGAACTCCTTTTTCCCCCAAAAGATAGCCATAGGCACATTCGAATTCAAACTCTATAGTTGCTGAATGAATTCCTCCATTCTCGATCTGACATCTGTCAACAATCCTTCCTTCATAACCTAGTCTTTTGGCCCATCCAAAATACATTTGTAGGAGTTGTTCCGCCCAGCGCTTGATTCATACAAAAGTAGGTCAAACACAACAGGATAAATTGCATATATAGTTTAAGAACAATCAAAAACATTTGTTTTCCACTTGCTATAGTCAAGTACATGGATTATAAGATGCCGTGGCTCATGACAACTGCTAAGTTAAAAAAAAAAAACAATTGTAGAATGCATCATTATCAAAGTTGAGCTTTCATAGAGTATAATAAGTAATAACACAAAATCTATCATACACCACCAACATGATTCACAAGTTACACATCAAACCTAATTGTAATTAAGTTCAAAGACTAGGTATGAAACCTTTGAATAGATGCCGGCAGGTCCAGCTTTTATTACCAAACATGCTCCGGCCATATCAAATGGACCCTTAAGAAGCTTGGATATCTCATACTGATCCAGAATGTTGCCCACATCTATAGAAGCATCATATGCTTGTTTATAGAGCCCATAATCAATAGCATTCATATCAGTCAACTGCTTTATCAGCTGTGCTTCCTCTACCTACTTGACATGCAACAAATAATTACATTCTTTTCAAATAATACTGAGATAGTTTAGTTGAAAGAGATGGGAACAGAAAATAACCTTGTATCTCAAGTCCTTTAGAGAATCAACCACTTTGGCACTGTTAGCTAGCTTGACAAGAATGTCATTGGACTTAGTTGGGTCATTCCACAGATCCGAACCACGCACCATTTCTTCCTGCTTAATCCAACTGGCTTCTTCCATTTCCAAAGCTGTTGATGCATACATCTCAGCACGAATAACTGCGTCGTCAATTTTCCTTCTCAGTGAAAATAAACCTGATCATATTTCAATTATACATTATTGAGAAAACAAATAAGTGAGATAAAGCAGTAGGTAATTGGTATCCAAAGGCAAAAGCAAAACACTTTTCACTCCTACTATTACAATTTGGTTGAACCAAAATGAACATAAGAAAACTGGGTTATAAACAAGTGAGAAAACAATAAAGCAAAACCAGAAATATTTGCTCTTACACAAAAAAAGACAGCATTTTGGAACAGACCCACTTGTTTGTAGATATCCTTATTGTTGTTATTGATGGAATGGCAAGCCCTGATTTTGAAAGAACGGAGAACCAAGCCAACATGTAGATTCTTGTTCCTGGCAAGAGAAGAATACCATTTTGAGCCGAAAGAAGAAACAGCGTCATTAGCGGTTCTTGCACAAGCACTTTTAGATATCATAGTTGCCATAACCACAAGGCTTTGGGTCTGACAATCGAAATTTGGCTCCACTTTTTTTGTGTTGGCTTCACCTTATCTTGAAAGGGGAAAATGTGTTAAAGAAGTTGAACGCAAAGAGATAAGTAGACTGCGCCGCAGCCAAGACGGTTCGTACTTCCAATAGATATTTTTTAAATACAAAGATACTAAAGTTTCTTGAAAAAATATAAGCAAAATACCTTTTTAATTTTTATTTTATTTTAGTCTAATTTGATTAGAATGTATTTGAATAGTTTTTTAAAGAAATTATTTTAATTTTATTTAGTTTAATACAATTTAATTTTTGAAAATTAGTAGTATATAGATTCAATGTGATTTTTTATAAGTAAAATAATAATTTGGATATGTATTATTTTAAAAGTTTGCTTTATTGTTTTTATTGTTTGTTTGAGAAGTAAAAAATAAAAATTGTTTTTTTGATAAACAAATATGCACAATATTTTTAGGATTAAAAATATTTTTGTTTTTATCTTTGAAGGTTTTACATGTTATAAAAAAAAAGAAAATGGATGATGCACTGACAGTGTAAAAAAGTTTTACACTGTCAACCAATCACGACCATGAATCAGGACAAGTCAGACTGTAATTTTAAAAAAACTTATATGACATGGCAAAACGATTTGTTTCTATTGGATGACAGTGTAAAACTTTTTTACACGGTCAGTGCACTACCTTTAACCTCTAAAAAAAAAGAAGAAATAATTGCATACAATATCAAATGTGATTTAAGACACATGAAAATGAAAATAAAAGTGTTTAAAGGTACTGCACTAATAGTGTAAACTAATTTTACATATACAACCAATCAAAATTTTTACACTTGTCATGTCATATTATTTTTTTAAATTAAAATTGTGTTTTAATTAGATACATAGTTATGATTGGTTGACAGTGTAAAAATATTTTACACTGTCAGTGCATATTCCTTTTTCTCAAAATAGAAACAAAATTATTTTAAGAGATAAATTGGAATAGGCTTTCAGTGTAAAACAATTTTACACCGTCATCCAATTAAAATCAATGATTTTGACTCATAAATATGGAATTAAAAATAAATAAATTATAATTAAATTATTTTAATAACAACTTTTTTCATAATTCTCTCTTCCTATTCCTATGTATTAAAATATTTTATTCTAATTGGATGATAGTATAAAGTTGTTTTACATTTCAATTAATCTTTTATTTAAAAAAGTGATTTATTTATTTTTCTTGGAAATATAATGATTAGTAGATTAATTTTGATTTCAAATAAAAAATAAAAATAAAAAACTTAAAATGAATTTTCATTGTTTTGAAATTCAATCACATCGATAATTTTCTGCAAATGTGATGAGAATATAAATTGGACTAAAAAATGTATTATTTATAACTTGTTGAGGAATTACATGAAAGCGTCTTTATAATCTATATTCATAATCTATAACTAGTAGGAAACCCGTGCGATCGGGTCTGATTGAGGTTTCACATTACATGTATCCAAATATCACTTGTAAAATTCTTTTATATAAATCAACCATATATAAATTATTAAATAGGACATCATATTTCCAGTTAGATAACATTAATATATTTATAACTTATAATCATTTATCAAAATTTAATTCATGCGTTTGGAATATCAAATATAATATAACTTATTTTGCAATTCATAAATATTCACGTAATTTCAATTATATACTAATAATATGTACCAAGTTTTAAGCATTGATTCATATTTGTAATAAATCGTACAATTATTTTTATAACTTCAATTTTATAAAACAGTAGCAAAAGAAATAGTTAAAAGATAGACATTAAAATGATCAGTCAATAAATGATATCTCATAGATACATTCACATCGACCCGTCAATTATTTTTATATCTTCAAATTTATAAAAGAATCCATCAATAACAGATATCTCATAGATACGTTCACATCTACTCAATTCAGACGAGTTTACCAATTCCAGTTGAATCCAGATGAGTTAATTCTAAAAATTTATTAAATCTATTTGAGATATTAGTCCATTTTTCCAAACCTAAAATGTATCGCAACTCCCATCAAATGCTTAAGAGTTTCTATATTTAATGTATATTCTTATAATATAAAAATATATATAACTTTATAAGTTTAAAAAATATAATTTTAATTAAGAAATTAAACATAGTTAGAGAATAAAATTTATTAAACCTATTTGAGATATTAGCTCATTTTTTCAAACCTAAAATGTATGACATCTCCCGTCAAATATTAAAAGTTTCTACGTTAAATGTATACTTAAAATATTTAAAAATTAAACAAATAATAAAAATATGAGCATGTTAATAGAGTAATTAGATCTTGAATATGTACAATTATAAAAAAATAGAAATTTAAAATCTATGTATGGTAAATAATATATATTTATTCTCATATATTTAAAATAATCACATTAAGTAGTCTCAATTGGATAGTGTAATAAATATAAAATCTCAAATTTAAAATACTTTGTAACTTATTTCCGTTTATAAAAACAATCGTAGATTATTCAATTTATAAAACTAACTATATTAATAAATCTTTATCTTTTATCATTATTTTTTATGATTACCATTTATCATTAAATTTTCATGACTATTGATTAACATATTTTAACATGATTACAATAATGAAGTTAATTTGAAAAAATTCTGAGAAGTTTTAGTTATTTCATAAGTTTACAAAAATTACAAAATCTCAATTGATTTTGTTTTGTTTTATTAACCTTTATATAAAAATCTAAATAATTTCAAAATATATTATATCTCAAATAAGGATCTAAATAATTACAAAATAACTTTTATTAAATATAATGATAAATTAAATATTTAACCTTAGTAAGTATTATTACATTAAGTTAAAAATACAACTCTTAAATTACTTTAGAAAAAATATTTTAAATTGAAAAACTAAATTATTGTTTACACTTCCAAATTTTGCAAGTACATTTTTTTGATATGTGGCCTGCTTCAATTTTATAAAACAGTAACAAAAGAAATAGTTAAAAGATAAATATTAAAATGATCAGTCAATAGCAGATATCTCATAGATACGTTCACATCTACACGTCAATTCAGATGAGTTTACCAATTCCAGTTAAATCCAAATGAGTTAATTCTAACAATTTATTAAACCTATGTGAGATATTAGTCCATTTTTTCAAACCTAAAATGTATCACAACTCCCGTCAAATGCTTAAGAGTTTCTACATTTAAAGTATATTATTATAATATAAAAAATATAATTGTATAAGTTTTAAAAATATAATTTTAATTAAGAAATTAAACATAGTTAGAGAATAAAATTTATTAAACCTATTTGAGATATTAGCTCATTTTTTTCAAACCTAAAATGTATGACATCTCCCGTCAAATATTAAAAGTTAAAATATTTAAAAATTAAACAAATAATAAAAATGTGAATATGTTAATAGAATAATTAGATCTTGAATATGTACAATTATAAAAAAAATAGAAATTTAAAACCTATGTATGATAAATAATATATATTTATTCTCATATATTTAAAATAATCACATTAAATTTTATTTTTTATTTTTTATGATTATCATTTATCATTAAATTTTCATGACTACTCATTAACATATTTTTAACATGATTACAATTATGAAGTTAATTTGAAAAAATTCTGAGAAGTTTTAGTTATTTCATAAGTTTACAAAATCTCAATTGATTTTGTTTTGTTTTATTAACCTTTCTATAAAAGTCTAAATAATTTCAAAATAAATTTTATCTCAAATAAGGATCTAAATAATTACAAAATAATTTTTATTTTTATATTTTTATAATGAAAAACTAAATATTTAACTTTGGTATAAAATAATTATAAGTTGTAGTAAAAAGTAATAAATTTTATCTCTATTGATTTTGATTTGTTTTTATTAACATTTTTCTAAAATCTAAATGATTACAAAATATATTTTATGTCAATTTAGAATTTTTAATTTTAATAAAAAACTTAAATAAACACAAAAATTAGTAGTATAAGCAAATTAGTTGTATTATAAATAAATTTTAAATTAATAATTATGTAAAATTATTTAGTTTTCAATTCAATAATAATAATTTCATTCAATTGAATTTAAAAGGTAGACTTTTTTAAATCTTAAATTATTATTATTGAATTGAAAACTAAATAATTTTTCATAATTATTAATTTAAAATTTATTTATAGTACAACTAATTTGCTTATATCTGAAATTTGTTTAAAATTTATTTAAATTTTTTTATAATATAAATTTTAGAATTTTTTAAATTAAGAAGAATTAAATATAATTTTTTTAAATTTTAAAAGATAATAATAAAAATAATGTAAACCTCGACTTAGAAATCAAATTGAGTTTTTTTGAGGAACTTTTTATAACGTTCTACACATGTCTTCAAAATAATCATTCAAAAATACACTTTGGTTTAACATGATGGACTAAAATTACATGCATAAAAATTTTATAGCAAATAAAATATATTATTTTTTTAATAGAGACTGAAAATGAAAGTTGAGATATTTATAGGAAGCAAAAATATATTTAACCCATAATTTTAAATTTTTTTATTAGATTAAATTTTTTAGTTTAATTAAAGAACAAAATGTATAATTAAAAATAACAAAAAATTGAAGATTTCCTTATTCAACATTTTGATTCAATAAAACATTGAAATTAAGCCAAATATATAAAAAAACTAAGCTATATAGGTCGATTATTTATTATCAAATATTTATCAAATTAATTATTATAGAAACATCTGCAGATTTCATTGTCAAATTATTAAACATTAGCACCACTAAGTATGTTGATTATTAGTAGGGATGGCAACGGGTGCCCGCGGGTGCGGGTTTCATACTACCCAAACCCGAACCCGAAATTATCACCCAAACCCAAACCCAAACCCAAAAGCTATTCGGGTGATAAAATAACACCCACGCCCATACCCGTTGGGTTCGGGTTTTTTCACCCAAACCCGTACCCGCAACAAAATACATAAATATAATTTTCCTACAATTTTCTTACACCTTTCCACAAAAATAAAAATATATATATATATATATATATATATATATATATATATATATATATATATATATATATATGTATTTATATATATATATATATAATATATATATATATATATATATTATATATATATATATATATATATATATATATATATATATATATATATATATATATATATATATATATATATATATATATAATCGGGTGTGATTTCGGGTTTCGGGCGTGGGTTTCACACTACCCAAACCCGCACCCGAAATATCGGGTGGCACCCGAACCCGAACCCAAACCCAGTCAACTCGGGTTTTCACCCGTTGACTCGGGTTCGGGTGCGGGCGGCCCCCGCGGGTTTGGGTCTCTTTGCCATCCCTAATTATTAGAAAGGGGTTGCTCTGCCACTTTTTGGTTTGCAACTTTACATTTAATTGGTTCTTCACTCAATGCTCTTCAATAGAAGACAGTTACAATTGAGCCATATCAATCAATAGTGTATCAATTACAATGGATCAATATTTATTCATTCAATTAATTACAGCATGAATATTCTAAATAATGAGGAAAAATCGTATAAAGAATCAAAATAGAATGAAAAGATGTCCCATGTATACAAAAATGAAAACAAAGTTAAAAATAATCAAAATAGAATCAAAAGATGTCCCATGTATACAAAAATGAAAACAAAGTTAAAAGTTGAACAATGTATTAAACATAAGTAGAAATCACCATACAATTTTTGACTTTTGGTGTTTTCCTTAGAAAGAACAGGACATTCAGTGACTAAAGAACATCACCAAGAATTAACACAAAAGAAACGGTCGAGAATAGCGCTCTCGTTCTGAATGGTAACACCATACCATAAACTGCTACAGTGACTTTCTACCTTTCATTCTTATTGTAGATGCATCCATCCATACTCCAACCAAGAATAGAAAATATAAAAGACCAACATTTGCTATTGACTCAAACATTATCACAGAAGAAAAACTGCATCAGCAAATGTATAAGACATACCTTCAAACTAATCAAAAACCCATAAATTAACTCTCAATCAACAAACTTTAAAAGCTTTTGAAACATAACAAAAGAATAAACTTTTTGCAGGTAAAATATGCCATTGTTTCATGTATCAATAAGAGACACAATCAAATCTCCATCAAATAAAAATATCATTTTTAATCAATTAAACAAACATCAGTTGAAATAAAAATCAATCTGCATAAAGAACAGACTAACTGTCGCATAAAATTTTATTACTAATGGAAATGTGATACAATGGTTTATTACTAACAGTAACTACAGTTCTGTTAGAGACAACAACATAGATAAGTTAATAAATACAAATATATATACCTTTTTCTGCCAGGTGCGAGTAGATTGGTATAACTCTTTGTCCATTTTCTGACCAACTTTGTTCTTGCTACCCATTGAATCACTTTCATTTTATCAGATTATTACAAAGACAGCTACTCCCTGCAAGAATTGACTACAATCACAAACCACAAATTAACCTCAACATATTAAATCAACTAATTAATCAAATAAATACTACTTCAAATTAATAATTCAGAAAGTAAAAACCACAACTTTAGGTAAAAAATTGTGTGACCAAAACATGAGAAGTGTAAAGATCAAAACTTTTTTTATATGAAATGAATATAAGAATATGGTTACCTGTTCTTGGTCCCAAAAACACAGGATTTGTATGGAGACAATGACTTTGGATTTATAGATATGCAACCCGGATTAGTAGATGGACAGGGTATAATTTTCCTGCAAGAGACTCGTTGAAGCAAAAATACAAACATGTACCATGCAATAATCCAAGTTAGAATTATGCAGCTAAATAGAACCTGACAAAAACTTTTCAGCCTATAAATTTTCTAACAGTTTGGTTAGAGTCACGCGGTGTTAATGCGTGTTTACAGAGGCGATTGAGCAGTCCATCATAATAAGCCCTTTCCAACTGCATAAACAAATATCTTTGTGTGAGCCTCCAAAAGAGAAACTTGTAAAGAAAATCATAAAACTCATTCAAATCAAGATAGATATTAGATCCACATTTAAATTGAAAACTTCTACTCATGTGTATAAATGATAAAAAAAAATGGCAAACTTATACTCATGTGCTGAAACGGAAAACTTATACTTATGTGTAGAAACGATAAAAAATGGCAAACTTATACTCTGTGGTTTCAGATCTGGTTGTAGCTTTCACAACACAAACCTTGCATTTTATTGGAGGGGACTTGATGCATATGGTCAGCGGCAGTTGACGCGAATATGTTGGCGACGGAGGCATAGGTGTTATTTTTTACAGCGGCGGCTCCAACGGTGGTGGTTTGCAACAGAGGTGTCAAAGAAATACTGATTTTGCAAAAGAGAAAGGTTGTTGTTGTGTTTGTAATTGAGAATAAGAGTGTGAGTGTGAATCTAAGAGTGATGGTTTGGGATGGAAAGAGAAAAGGAATCGGTGACTATGGTAAAGAAGAGAAGTAGAGTGAAATATGGTGTAGTACCTTGCAACGGCTTCGCTTTCGAAGTTGGTGATGGAATCAGTGCGGTTTCGTGTTTTTGCGTTAGGGTTTGTGTCCATCCTTCACCTTTCTCGATTAGCCATGGGTTATGGATTCAGAGCTTCAAAGCTTAAAACAAATTTGTGGTTGATAAAAGGGTTCAGAGAGAAAAGGGGAGGATCACAAAGAGAGAGAATAGTTCTGGTGCTTTGTGGTTGATAAAATTTTGCTTCTTAAAATTGTAGAATAGTTCAATTACTCGTGTAACTTTTCAGCTCAATGAGACCTTTCAGTCCTCAATGCACCATTAAGTTGCTTAGATATTTAAACCCAATTATATTCTCAATGCAACTTTTGACATTATTTCACCTATAATATAAAATAATATTATATAAAATAGATTAAAAAAATGGAAAAACCAAATAAATAAAAATGAAATCAACCAATCAAAAAGTGACACAATAGATAGCATTTAATGTCAAATGAATATGGTGGCTTCATTTATCAAAAGGACAAATTTACCCATGGAATTTGAACGGTTTTAGTTATTTAATCAGAGGGCTTAAAGTGTAATTATCAGGTACTTTACTTTTTATATATTATAATAGATATTATTAATCTTATGACATATCTATATCGATAGCCTATACCGTTATTAATATTATGACCTCTTCTTTTTAAGGGTTTATAGTAATTCACCCATGTAATATTAGCGAATTTTGTTTCTCCCCTTCCTATCTTTTAGCAACGGTTTTTTCAAAAAAACCGTTGCCAAAACCTGCCTTGGGCAACAATGGGGGTAAACCGAAACACGCTCATATTACAGGGGGTAAACTACTATTAACCCTTTTTTTAATGAAAAAATTTATTGGAGTATTATATATTAGTTTTTTTTTTTTGACAAAGAAAAACCTAATGACTTTCATTAATCAAATAAGAAGCAATACAAGAAAGTATCTTGTTAATTAAGCAACGCCTAGATCAAAAATTGGCCGCCTTAAATAACGTATGGGCAACCAAATTCACTTGGAGTTTGATGAACTTAACCTCAAAGTTCGGAAAAAGATGCAACAAATTCTTAATAGATAAAATAACAAGACTAAATTTGAATCTTCCCACATGCTTAGAGAGGATAGTTTGAACTACTAACTGAGAGTCGCTTTCAAAGATAACATTGGGCAATTGTAACAAAATAGCGCCTTTCATAACTTCTTCCATAGTTATGGCTTCTGCTACAATAGTGGATAAGATACCATAATCTCAAGCCACACCTGCAACAATAAAACTTCCAACATTGTCTCTCACACACTACCCTCTATTTGTTGAGCCCAAGTCTTTATTATAACTCGCATCAACATTACATTTCAACTTCCCTTCAAATGGCAGACTCCAAATGGTAAGAGGGGAGTTCCTTGGGTGACATTCTTATTCTCACGAGCTAAATACCAATTCTTCCAGTTAAAATAGGCATGCATTCCAATTCTTGTGGCATCTTCACGGGCATTGTTCCAAACAACATTATTCCTATTATTCCAAATTTCAACAAGCATCACCGCAAATCTATCAGCATCCATTCTATCTTCTCTATTACTAATGTCGAGAATAAGGTAAGTAACATCATTAAAATTATAAAGACGAGATTCAATCATAGATGACAAACCTGCTCCCCGCCAACATTGGAGAATGGAGGTGCACCCAAAAAATACATGTCAATCATCCTCATCACCGATACTGCAATTTTGACAGATAATGGGACATTGAACATGACGTTGAAGGAGTCTAGTGGGAGGCATATAACACCCTTCTAAACCCCGCGGTAATTTAAATAAATATATCAGAGTAAAAACATAAACACAAGGGTGCCACAGTTATTTAAAATAAATAAACCAATCATGGTCAAGTCATGCTTTATTAGGAAACGATTTGCCAAAAACACAATTATGTTTATCACAGCGGAATAAGAAACATCATCAACATAACCAAATGGAAACATAATCCAACACCAAATAAAATAGATAACTCTCATAAATCTCTATAACTATCGTCCCCCAGTGTTACAAGATCAGAGCATGACCGACACGACCCAAAACAACGGATAAACTCTACGAGTTATCCTCACCGAGCACTAATGCCGCTACTCCTCAATCTGAAAAATGTCAACAAGTAAGGGTGAGTCTCATTCTCAATTAATCAATGTTATGCATTCATAAGCAACAAAACATCATAATATATCATTCACCCAATTTGTCATATATTCAGATATGCAATGATCATTCATCAATCACAGCAAATACAACAATTACAACAAGTACGACACCAAACATAACACTGAAATTCAATTCAATCATGTTATGACAAAGATGCATGTGACCAACTGACACTATGCATGTGGTACCAGTAAACCGTGGAATCAATCCACCTAACTGATCTACGCCTCATCGAGATACGGCCCACCGACACAATTTCCGCACAATGGGAAATATATCCACCAACGATCCAAACATCATCGGGATCCATCATCAAATGCATATGAATGAATGTACACATATACCATACTTAAAAACATCACCGATCCGATGCACCGCACCGTGTCATCATAACTCACCATTTTCATCACCGAATAAGTATGTACACGCTGCACAATCATTCAATTATTCACATATATTTACATCAAATATATCATTCAATCATCACCGTCATATTATCACAACAATCATGATAATAGTCACAACAAATCTATCACCGCATCAACACATTGTCACATTCAAAAACATATGCACACAATGTTACATTCAATCATACATGTCCACATATAACATATAATCATCACATTAATAATAATAACAGTTCATTCCATCGTCCCACGAAAACATTGTCATGTTTACACAATTCCACATACACACAATGTATATCAACGAAGCAATTAAATAATCTTTTAAAAATAATTCGGGTCACCGCCCATCTCACCAATTCATCATATAAAATATTTAATTTGCTTCACAACACCCCAAACGGCACCAAGAAAGGATACACGGATCAAAAGATACGTTATTTTAAAGTTTTAGAAAAATTCAACACAGCAAAGTTCGCTCAGCGAAGCCCGACAGAAACGAATCCTTCAGACCTCCGCTCAGCGGACCTCTAGCGACGCCCAACAGAAGCAAACTACGTTGGGACCTCCGCTCAGCAGACCCCCTCCGCTCAGCGGACCTGCGATTTCACCAATTCTCAGGTCTGCGACAGACCTGCGATTTCATACCCTTTTCACCCAAAAACAATTCCAGACATCACATACAAGCATACAAACGTCAAATTTCTCATCACACATCATTATACATCAAAACAAACATCAATAACCAACAATCTATACAAATTCATCAATTATCCCAAATCATAACATACCTAACAATATCAAATCCCAATATACCCAATCGAATCGAATCATACGTTAATCCATCCTATTACCCATAATCACATAATAGAAATTAACCGGAAGAGTCCCCCCTTACCTTAGCCAAGAATCTGGACTTTTCTCCTTCTTCTCCATCAAACCCGTATGCCTCTTTTCATCACTTTCAGCAAGAATCTCCAATCTTCAAACCCACTTATCTCCCTCACCGAGAACTTCCCTGACACGAATTAATATATCAAATCGAAGGAAATTTCGTGTAGAATCCGAATATTCAAGAATTACCTGATTTGGAGTTACAAGCAGAAAGTTATGACATGATTTGTGAAGGCTGCCAAAGGGTTGCGAAAATAGCTTTTGCCCATGAGTTCTTCTTCTCTCCCTCTATTTCTCAATTTCCTCTTATTTTCTTGTTTTATTAAAACATGGCATAATTTAGTAAAGGGGCTCAACATTTAACACCCCCTCATTACTAAATACCTCACCTGACCCAAAGACCCATACTCCATAATTCTTCCAATTAGTTCAACGAAAATACCAAATAAATTCCAAATAATAATTTAATTTCCGATTAAATTAAAATTAGAAAATATGGGGTGTTACAAGGCATCCCCTACAAATTCTCCACATCAAGTGTTTAGCTCTATATGGAGCTATGATATTTCAAAGACTACTCCAATTCCCTTCCACCCTTCTTTTCACATGGTTTGCCTAGACATTCCTCCATAATATATATCCTGACTTAACACTATAAACCCCATTATGCTCCCCTCTATATATCATAGTTTCTTCCACAACATCCTCCACCAAAGGAACCATGAGGATTTCATTAGCCACTTGCCCTTGAGGGCCATTCACATAACCTCCACCTTCTCCACTAAGCCAAGGTTCATTAATCACCATCATTTCACTTTCGTTCCCAATACTCCACCTTGCTTTAAAGACTTTGGAGACCATAGAATGAGGTTTTTAATTTGTATAAAATTTGTATAAGTGTTCATTACTAACATTAAAGTTTTTAATTTTTGTTGAGCATATATTTTTGAATTTATTGGAGTATTGTTTTTTCTGTTTTCCATGAGTCGAGGGAGATGAAATAGTCAAATCCGCTGAATCAATCTCAAAATCATGAGCATTCTCTAGGAACAACGGATCAAAATCGACAGTTGTTGAGCTAGTTTGCAAACTTTAAATTAAGCAGACAAAACTATTTCACCATATTTCCATACTAAAACTTACAAGCCTAAAAATGCTTTAAAACATTTAACATGAAAAGATAAACATTTTTCTTCACAATATTAGTTTTCCAAAGATCAAATTCAATAAAAAAAGAAAACATTATTGATAATTTATATAGATAATCTTGGTGAAGAGCTGGTCATGTTGGCAAGGTTATGTTACGTTGGGACTTTGAAAGTTCTTGAAACGGTCCGAACTTGGAGTTCGACACGGAGAAATTAGAAATTGGAAAGTAACTATATTTTAGACTTATCAGTTCCTGAAGAAGGACGCATGGAGTTTTGTTAGAGACGAATCGCATGGAGACGAGAACGTGTCATCTTTTGGAGAGAAGACCGTTATAGTCGAATTAGTATAAATAGGGGTCTTAACAATTAGATTTCCATGTGTTCAATATTATATCCTACTCAAATCACTCAAAGTATCTAAGCGTATTGAGAAATGAGTTTTTGATAATGTACGTTTGAAACACCATTTTTATTTCTAAAGCAATTTATTCGCATTCAAAGTCTTTTTCATTCCCTTTACAGTCGAATCCGTTTACTTTTCAGTCAAGATAAATCTTCTTTTACCCTTTTATCTTTACAAACAAGTTTGGATATTTACTTGTATTGTCTTTTGAATTACCATTATCAAACACCTTAGTATCCAAAAAAACCAAAACAACATACAAATTATACGCATATGTCCTAGGATCAATCTAGTCAATCCTGCAAGCAACCGAAGTATCAATTTCGGAAGACTAAAGGTTGTTTATCAAAATCAAGAGTACGCAAATTGGTACGCCCAGTGGAACCCTTTATGTCTAGTTGATTTTTGTTTTTTAAAACCTTATTTTATTTTAATTCTGCACATAACTTCCTCTCAAACTTCGTTGCAAGAGATTAAGAAATGGTAGGGTAGCCAGAAATAACGAACCTGTACCAAAAAAGAAATACGTTGGAAGGATGGTTTATCCACCAAATAGTAATGTAAAACAACCTCCCCATTTGACATGGGGAAATACGACCGCAGCGTCTGTGACCGAAGCAATCTCTTCTACAACAAGTACGACGACGATACCGTCGAAAAGTGGAGCAATATTATTCCCCGTTCGAGTACATCAGGATTCTAGCACTCATTACCACAATATACCCCTTTGAGTACATCAGGATTCTAGCACTCATTACCACGATATACCTTCATACAAAAGACTTGTAAGTAGAATATTGTTGTATTTAAATGCAACAAGACATGACATAACTTTCTGTACACAAAAATTGAGTCAGTTTTTGTCAGCTTCCAAAATCACTCTACTTGTAGATTTCTTAGATATCTCAAAACATGTCCAACTCGAGCATTCTTTTCCCTAGAAACTCTGCTCTACAATTAAATGGATACACGGATGCTAATTGGACAGATTCCAAAGACACTCAAGATCAATTTAAAGACAATTTTTTAAAAAAAAATCATTCATCTCATGGAGGATAAAAAAACAATTAACAAACTCAAGATCATTTTCAAACTGAATATCTTCAGAAACTGAATATAAAACCCTCATAGCAGCCACTTGTGAACTTCAATGACTCCCATGCATATCTCATAATGATCTTCACATAGAATATACCATAACTTCTATAATCTATTTTGACAATCAAAGTGCTCTCTACATTGCCTCTAATCCTGTTTCCATGAAAGAACAAAATATTTGAAAATTGTTTATCATATCATAAGAGGTACAAAGGAAGAGTGTTACAAAACTACTTCCATTCAAATTAAAGCACCAATTTATTAACTAGTTCACAAAGGCATCACATCCTTAATCTTTTAATGAATTATTGGCCAAAGTAAAAAAGAAGATAGATATGGATCCATCATGTGAAGGGTAGACTCATCGAGGCCCGAAAGAAGACAAATAATAAGAATTAGGGGAACCTCCCAACCAAAAAGTCGAATGAAGAGTAACCAGGCTAATTGAACCAAAGGGACTTTATCCCCCAAAAGAGTTAAATCTTCCAACCTTCAACTTCTGAAAATAAAAAAGTAATAACAATGTGACACATGATAACAAATAATAAAGTAATTAGAGTTTTGTTAAGAGTTTCACATTGGACAATATATAGCATGAGCATGTCTTTATAAATGGAGGCAATCCTCGCCCGACTAACTGATTTTGTAGAGATGAATTAGGCACAACCACATTTCTTAACATGGTATCGAAAGTCTGGTTTAAAATCCGGTGGATCACCTATTATAGTTTCTACTATCAAGCCACCCACCATTTATTTCCACGCTCCAATTGTCTAGTCCTGGGCGTGAAGGGGTGTGTTAGGATCGAGTCCCACACTAGACAATATATGACCTGAACATGTCTTTATAAGTAGGGACAATCCTCACCCTACTAGTCGGTTTCGTAGAGATGAATTAGATCTAACCACATTTCTTAACAAATTTATGATTAACTACCTTATAATTCAGAAGTTGATTATAAAATAATTAGAGTCTATGAAAGACACCCCAAAATTAACTCTGACAAAATTTGACACCAATAATAATTTGAAACTATCACTGCAAATGTTTGATGCTGACACAGATACAATTTTTTTCAAAGTTGTCGGTATTGGTGCTAAATTATAATTACTTATTATAAAGTACACTATAGTGTAATAGAATATGAAAGCTTAGTTACTTATTTATAAAGTACACTATAGTGTAATAGAATATGAAACCTTAGTCACCTTACTTTGTATATCAGTCAAGGTGGATTCTCTCCATCATGTTCATCTTAATTCCCTCTTGGAAGAAACTCGTACTCACTCCGTCGGTAATAAGCTCATACTCACGAACTATTGAGTCTTCTTATCCCCGTAAAAGATACGAGTTTGTGCTTTTAGTTTTAAGGGACAATTTCTCTATCCATCACAAAAATTTAAGTAATGCACCTTCAACCAATCACAAGATTTCATTTAATTTTATACTGTCAACCAATCACGACCATGAATCAGGATAAATCAAAATATAATTTAAAAAAAAAATTATATGACATGACAAAACAATTTGTTTCTATTGGATGACAGTGTTTTACACTATCAGTGCACTACCTTTAACTCATTGTTTGTTGTTTTTAAAACATTTTAGATTTAACTCATTGTTTGTTGTTTCTAAGATATTTTAAATTTAACTCATTGTTTGTTGTTTCATTGTTTGTTGTTTCTAAGACATTTTAGATAGAAAATAACTTTATCTAACATTTTAAATTTATTGGGTAACCGATTCTTTTAGTTCTATATTATTGCATTCGCTGTATCCAAATTCCATTTTCTTTGACCACTAATTGGTGACATTTTTCCTTCAGCATCTTTGTTAATTAGTTACTGAAAAGAATAAAAAACATTCATGGGAGAAGGATCTTTTATACATGACGTATGTACAATGCATCATTTAAGTTAAAAGAAAATGTTGCAAGTATCTAAGACCATCTTCAACACCAACATACCTCCAATCAACAACACTCAAAATCCCCATGCTTACCTTCTCCACCCTCACTTTCCCACCACCATCATCACACATCACCACCTTCACATCCGCCACCACTGAACTCGCCACCACTTTTGAACAACAGCTCGGCGCCGGAAGCTCCTCTGAAAACCACTCCTCACCACCACCCACAAACCTCACCTTCCTCTCACAATCCATCAAAGTGAAAACTCCTCTCCATCCTTTCACCACCACATTCCACGTAACCCTAACCACCTCCTCCAAACCCTCGTTCTTCCTCAATACACAGTCCTCGAAACCAACACCAAAACTAAACACGCCGGGAGGATCCATCACCAGAGCGTCCACAGACCTGGATGCGGCGGCCACCACGCAAAAGTTACACTTCGAAGTAATGGAGACCGCAAAGACGAGGTCACTGAGGGAGAGGGTCGGCTTTGAAGGGATCTGACGGCGGCGGATGGCAGTAGAGTGGCCTAATGCGTACAACCGGCAGTATGAGACAGCGGATGGAAGAGTGGAAAGAGAGGGGAAATTGGCTGTTACGATTGGTTTCCAAAGTTGATCAGAGGACATAGAATGTAGCCATGATTTTGATACGCATGAAGCTATGGCTAATGTTTTGGGGTCAAGGTGATGTGCCACGAGGATAAGAACTTCCCATGATAGAGTTGCCGAAGGAGTTTTCATTTCAATGTAGGTTTGAATCTTGATATTCATGATAATGAAATTGGTAAGTCGTTTGGAGGTTACAGGCTTATAGAACGTTAAACGGCGGTTACTGATAGAAAGGTTTGTAGAAAGTGACGCGTGGAGGATGTTTGCGGTTTGCATGTGTGTTGAGTGCCACGCAAGATTCATGTTGGAGATTATGCCACGCAGCACAAGACACGTGTCTATAATTTTGACGAGCAAAACCCAACACTTTTTTTCACCTGTTTTCATATTAAGAAACTTAGGCATAAGATGCATAAGATGCCAACCAGTACAAAGTAACAACACTTGTAAAAGAAGGGGAGGGACGGGGATTCAAGTTAGCATAACGATGAAAACCCTCTAATGAGTTTTAGAAGTGCATCATATCTTTAAAAAAATTTAGAAATGTATCTTTGAAATTATGTTTGAGTTATTTTTTTTCTTTAATTTTTTTCAAACCTATTCTTATTCCTTCCCTTTAAGGATTCATTATTTTTTTCTTTAAAGAAAATGGCTGAAAATTCAAACCGAATTGAAATCGGCAGACCAATTCAAATTGCTCCTGCTCAGCGTGAGAGAGTTGAACAAGTTAGGAGGGATCGAGGACGTGGTGGGGTGCCTCGGGAAGAAGTTGAGGGAACATCCACTTCGGCTCTGTGGCGTCGTCTATCACGGCGTCCTCATCTAAGGATAATGAAGATCCGAGGAGATTTGTGTTTCGGCACCCGTGTGGGTTAACTTTGTTTTTCAGGGATGGATCATTTTTCACTTTCATCGTATTCGTGGTTTTGATCTTAATCTTAAATATACAGGGGAGATGTCGAAGGCTGCCATGTATCTTCTCCACAGAGGGAATTAGGTTGTGCTGCCATTTCGGGTGAATATTGATTAGACTGTTCATGATGACATTTTATAGACGTCGTTCGAGTATCATAAAGAGATTATCCCATTGGACTCCATCTCTTTGTACTCCAGGTGGCTGGCATGTGGGGCTGGCACCATGGTGAGGTATCTGCCGAAGCGATGTATGCGGCAGTTTGACTATGTTAAGACCGTACCTAAATCTCCATTTCATGCTGCTCCCGACACCATTGTCCGTCGGAATCTCAATGACATCTTTGAGGGTTGGGAGCATCATATAGTGCCACAGGACTATCAGTTGATGTAGGTATCCAACAGTTGGCATTGTGTAGAGGGATATGTGACATGGTTATACACAATGTCACACCCTATCATGACATCAGATGCTCCTGGACGTCCACGTAGGCCAACTCATGAGGAGATTTTGGAGAACCAGCAGGCTCAAGATGACCATGACACTGATGTCTTGTCGATTTGTCAGCGAATACAGATTATTGGGCAGGAGGCTTTGGACTTAGGGATCATTGAGAGGGACGGTTTTGAGACGGTGGTCATCATGGAGAGGGTGGTTGGCGAGGCACCGAGTGCGGTGAGATACAAGAGACAGAATAGGGGTCAGAGTGAGGATTAAACATACGCAGTAGGTTATGCTTTTTTGTTTATTCCAGAACAATTTATGTATTATTCTTTACTATTTCATAATAATATTCGGTGGTTATTATCGTTTTTTTATTTCTTATTGTTTTTTTATTAGTTTTTATTATTGTTTTTTTTATCAAAACTTTGATGATTTTAAAATAAAAAATTATTGTAAGAGGTTCTATTGGAGATACACATCCGAAACATTTTTCTCACGCATTAAGGGTGCTTTCAGAGATGTATCTCCAAAACAATCTATTTTGTGATGCGTTTGAATATGCATTTCTGAAAAATATTTTGAGATTTTCAAGAAATTTTTTTCACCCGTACAAGATATAAAAAAAATTCCCTTAAGGTCAGTTTGGAATAAGAGAAATTGAAGCGAAAGAAATAGGGGAGAGAGAAGTAGGGGAGAGATGAGGCATTTCTTCTCTTTGGAGCAAGTCAGCAAACACATAATGAGTGCAGAGAGAATAACATCTTATGGGTCCCACCCCTTTTCAAGTTCTCTTCAAAATGGGAAGAAAGGAGTATATATATATTAGAATTTCCCTTTATATCCTTTAATGCAGAAAAATTAAAAAATTTCATAGCGTGCACAGAAACTGAACATTGATTTTTTTTCCTCTCAATTATATAGCTAGCCATATGTATATTTATTTAATTGCAATTTTTTTATTATAATAATTTAATAATAACAACTATGCAATGTAGTATTTTATAAATATTAAATACAAATTTAAATATTAAATTTATATATTAGAATTATTATTTATATATATATATATATATATATATATATATATATATATATATATATATATATATTCAAATAGTTTATTTTCTTCAATTGTTTAAAATTATATTAATAAAATTAAAATAAAAAATCACATTTAAATAACATAATTATATGAAGGGTATTTTTGTTATTTGACAAATTAAACATCTCTTTCTCTTTTATTTCTCATTTCTTTCTCTTCTACCGATCAATATATCAAATCTACTCTACTTCTCTCATACTTCTCTCTTTTCACACTCTTTTTCACCTATTTCTCTCTTTACAACTTCTTCTCTCATCCAAACACACCCTTAATGTTTGCGTTGATAACCCAAATATTTGTTTGACTTTTCCTACCCCTCAATCAACGTATCATCTAAGATACTTAGATACCTTTAACATTGTAGGCCATTGGTTCTTCAAAGAGATCAACTCTTAAGTAAACTTACAAGCTGTTCATACACTATATCACAACATATTATGAATTTAACTCTGTCAACAATAATAAGTAAAAGAGTCACACCAACCAATTATTAGTCAGTGCAGGTGCTAATTTAAATTAGACAGAGCTTAAAATGAAAAAAATAAATTTAAAAACTTAAGCATAAACTCTCTCGATCATGAAGATGTTATCTGTTTTAGTAACTATTGGCAATATTCAGCAAAGATGAATATGTTCCAAGGAGTCCACAAATCATTCCAGCTGCAGCAATTATGATGCTCACGGTAACCTGATAGTGTCAAAATAAGAAAAAAAATCAAATTGAGTAAATTGAAATAGTAGGAAAACAAGTTGGACATACATTTCCATTAGTTGTTTATGGGTTCACTACTAAGTTAAGTGAAAGATTAAGGAGAATACAAAGATTTAAATTTATTGGTAGAAAGTAATAGTAATATAGATTTGGGGAGGTTTGCTATGCAATATAAGTGAAAACTCTTAATAGAAAAGAACTAAACACATTTATACATTCTAAAACTGTTTCTCAATCTCTATATATATCTTCAAAGATTTTTTATTTCTTAAAATAGTGAATTTTAATAATATTTTTATTTTTATTTCTAATTTTCTCTTATTAGAATTTTACCACATACAACAAGTGATAGAGAATCACATTTATAAAGGTCTAGAACTCTAGAAACCTAACTTGAGGACTCAAAATATACTCAACGTTTGATCCAGCGCCCTATGTGCGTCGCTCTTGACAATTCTGAAAAACGGTAAAATATGTTAAATCTCTTGAGATTTTGAGATTTACTTCCACAATTCTTCATCTTGACTCAAAATCGATGGTGATTCTATTTTAACCACTAGGCACCTTGATGCTCTCTCCAAAATTTGAATCACTCTTCAAAAACCTGATCATGTTCAAACAATGCTTTGAACCTTGATCTAGGCAATGATTTGGTAAGCACAATTAATTTTCGAAGCTCCCTTTTGAACCATAATATCCTTAAACTCAATCATGTCCATTATGAAATGCAAATGAATGTCAATATGCTTTTTCTTTCATAATACACTTGGTAATTGATTAAGTGAATGACACTTTGCCTATCACAATGTTTCTTCACATTTTTGAGCCATCCTTAACTCCCTAATCATGTCCCTCAACTCTTTAACTTCTTTTACCCCCTCCTTTTAACAAGGGAAATATACTCTGATTGAGTAGTATATAATGTGACCACTGATTGTTGATTTTTCTTCCAACTTATAGTTGTTCCAACAAAACCCTCTAAAGTATCTTCTTCTTGAGTTGCATTTGTATAATTTAAACCATTCTTTAATAAAAGATTCAAATATCTCATCACTCAGCCAAAAGCTTCTCAATGAATATGACCAGGATTTTTCATAAACCGACTTACTATGCTAACTGCATATGCTAAACCTAGTTTATTACAAACCATACCATACAAGATACTTCCAAGTCACTTGCATACTCTATATTGTATTTTCTTCTTTAGTTTGAGGTTATTGTATAATCGAAAACTTCGTGTGATGACTCAAAGGAGTGTTGATAGCTTAACATCTTGCATTATAAACTGCACCAGCACTTTCTTCAAGTAACCAAATTGAGATACAAACATATCATTCTTTTTGCGATTTCTGATGATATTCATCCCTAGGATCCTCTTAAATTTACAAAGATCTTACATCTCAAATTTACCATTCAAAGTCTTCTTGAGCTTGCAGATATCTATCTTGCTATAGCTTGCCATCAAATATCATACAAAAGAAAGTAGAGAACGACTTTCTCGTTCCTCTTCAAAATGCATACATAACCGTCATAACTACTTATCACAAAACCATGTTTAAGAATAAATTCATTAAACTGACGCTTGAGATTTATTTCAATAGATACAAAGATTTCTTTAATACACATACCTTAGACCTGTCCATTACAAAGCCTTCATAATGCACCATATAGATTATCTCTTCAAGGTCTCTATGTAAGAAAAGTGTTTAGACATTCATTTTTCGAATTCAAAATTATATTGATTAACAATAGTCATTATTATCCTTGTAAATTAATGCTTTACCACAAGTGAAAAGATTTCATTGTAATCAATCTCTTCCACCTGAGTAAAACCATTTGGAACAAGATTTGCTTTAAACCTTCTTTAATTCATGGAATACCCTGTTTCTTTTTGAAGAGCCACGTGTGTCCAACTACTCTTTGTTTCTTAGCTTGTCCCACGAGCTTCCAAATAGGATTCTTAATTATTGAATGCATCTCATTATTCATTGTCTTCAACCATCTTTGACTATCTTTACTTTCGAGTGCTTCTTTGAAGGACTTTGGTTATGAGTCTTGCGGACCTTCATCAACATTCAAAGCATAACCAATACGTTCAACATAACCATACCTCTGATGTGGTACAACCAACCTCCCAACTCTATCGCGTACAAACTGATAATTAAGAACTACTACAGATTACCCCATAAGAGAACTGGAAATATGAGTGTCAACATTCACTTGATCTCTAGTCTCACTAGAAGGAACTTTCTCCTAAAACCCAATCTTCTCCACCATTGTTTCTAATTCTTTCACTTTCAGATTGTTGGAACTTGGAATGATGATAACTTGGAGGAAGAGTTGGAAAGATTTATTGACATTAAATGAGCAATAAATGAACACAAGTAAGAGCTAATATGGAGATGAATTTGAAAAGGTTCATTTAAGTCCCACATTGGAGGGAACACAAATATTAGTAGTGTATATATATTCCAACTTGAACAATTGTTGTTGGGCCCAAGGGCACCTACAATTTTATAAAGGAGTGAGGACACACCAATGTGCCAAGAAGACACACACGCGCGCGCGCCGCCGCCGCCGTCCGTCCGGCCGGCTCGGCTCGGTTCGGTTCGGTTCGGTCTACATGAATTAATTTTTTGGAACCCGAATTAATGGAAATTAATTATCATTGAATAATTAATTAATTCGGTAAAAATTAAATACTATTAAATAAGAAATTAATTAATATTTAATATTAATTAATACGAATTGGTGACGTGTCCTTAGACCAAGTCTTAACCTAGATTTTGACTAGGTTTACTTGTCCTCCAAGTCTGACCAAGTGAATAACGGTTACTTTGACTGGGCCGGTTCAACTCTCCCACTATATTTTCGCCCACGATTTGGTCCATTCGGGTGGATCCTTTTGCCTATAAATACATTTCCCTCAGTCACTTATTCTGCACTCCAGAATTCAATTCTGAATTCTCTCCTCTCTCTCTTACTCTGGTTCATCTCAAATTGTTCTTTTCTTTTTTCGACTGGAATAAATCCAGATACTGAGACTGGTTTTTAACCATCAGAAAGGTGTATCATTTAGAACGATTCATCACACGTGCAAGTGTGAATCGTATTGAAACGAGCTGTTTTATCCTGGAGGCGTCGTGGGTATTTACGAGCTGCTTTGCATAAATCTGGCAGTACCGCGAAACGTCTTAAAGAAAGCGTACCGATCCGCGACTCAGCCGATAATTTCCTCTGTGGCATTATTTTATTAAACCGAAAAACAACAATTTTAAGACGATTTCTGTAACTGCCATGTCGACTGAGGAAACTATCGGTAATACTGCGGCCGCTTCTGTGAATGACAAACCATTCAAGTTTGAGGGATCCAATTTCAAACGTTGGCAATCTAAGATGAAGTTTTTCCTAACTCTAAAAAACGTTGCTCACGTTCTGACTGAGGACATCCCAATTGTTCCTTCTGGATCAATCGAGATAACTAATGGTAAGTCAACTGCTGAATCTGACGGAACCTCCAAAAAGGACGGAGCTTCCAAAACGTCTGATGGAGACTCTGCTGCAAAAGAAAAAGCCGCAGCAGATGACTTACAGCTCCGAAAAGAAATTGCCCTATGGCAAGAAAATTATTACCTATGCAAACATCACATTCTGAACAGTCTTGCTGATGACCTATATGATTACTATAGTAATCACAAGACTGCTAAACAGGTTTGGGAAGCTCTCCAAAAGAAGTATGACACCGAAGAAGCTGGTGCAAAGTAATATGCTGTGAGCCGCTACTTGAATTACAAGATGGTGGATGAAAAGTCTGTGGAAGCTCAAAGCCACGAGCTTCAGAAAATTGCTCATGAAATCATTACTGAAGGTATGCCCCTCGATGAACAATTTCAAATTGCTGTAATAATTGACAAACTGCCCCCCGGTTGGAAAGATTTCAAAAATGTCCTTCGACACAAAACAAAAGAATTTTCAATCGAGAGTCTGATTACTCGCCTCCGTATTGAAGAGGAAGCTCGGAGACAAGATCAGAAAGATGAAGTCTTAGTTGTTTCGAACAACAAAAAGAAATTCGGTGCGGTTCTGAAGCCTACTGGCAAACCATTAAAGAATCAGAACCGCAATGCTGTGAACCGAATTAAGAATGGGAATCCCTCTAGGGCCCCATCTGCTCCATTTGCTAGGCAGCAACCACCACCACAGAGAAATGACGCTCCGGTTTTCACTTACTACAATTGTGGAAAACCGGGTCATATGGCAAGGAAATGTAAGAGCAGGCCTAAACCTGTTGCTGGATCAAATGCTCAAATTAACATGACTGATGAGCCATTTGTTGCTATGATCACTGAAATCAACATGGTTGGTGGAAGTGATGGCTGGTGGATAGACACTGGTGCCTCTCGCCATGTCTGCTATGACCGTGCTATGTTCAAGACATACACTATTGCTGAAGATAAGAAAGTGCTGTTGGGAGATGCTCACACCACTAATGTTGCTGGAATTGGAGATGTTGAGCTGAAATTCACCTCAGGAAAGACTTTGATCTTGAAGGACGTCATGCACGTTCCTGAAATTAGGAAGAATCTTGTTTCTGGTTTTCTTTTAAATAAGGCAGGGTTTAGTCAAACTATAGGGGCAGATTTGTACACCATCACTAAGAATGGTATTTTTGTTGGGAAAGGGTACGCCGCTGATGGCATGTTTAAGTTGAATGTTGATTTTAATAAAGTTTCTCCTTCCGTTTACTCTTTGTGTGATTTTAATATTTGGCATGCTAGACTTTGTCACGTTAATAAGCGAGTTATTTCTCATGCAAGCGAATTAGGCTTAATTCCTAAATTAAAAGTGAATGATACTAATAAATGTGAATATTGTAGTCAAGCTAAAATAACTAAGACCTCACATAAATCAATAATTAAGGAATCTAATCCCCTAGATCTTATACATTCTGATATATGTGAATTAGATGGAACCTTAACTAGAAATAGTAAACGTTATTTTATCACTTTTATTGACGATTGCTCTGACTATACTTATGTATACTTAATGAAAAATAAAAGTGAAGCGCTTGACATGTTTAAGATGTATGTGACTGAAATTGAGAATCAATTTAGTAAGAAGATTAAGAGACTTCGTAGTGATAGGGGAACTGAATACGATTCTGGGTTATTTAATGAATTTTATATTAAGCATGGAATTGTACATGAAACGACTGCTCCATACTCTCCTGAAATGAATGGTAAAGCAGAGAGAAAGAATAGAACTTTTACTGAACTTGTTGTTGCAATTATGATGAATTCTGGTGCTGCACCTCACTGGTGGGGGGAAATTTTATTGACTGTTTGCTATGTCCTGAATAGAATACCCAAGTCAAAAATTAAGATCTCACCTTATGAGATATTAAAGAAAAGACAACCAAACTTGTCTTATTTGAGAACTTGGGGCTGTCTGGCTTATGTCAGAATTCCGGATCCGAAACGAGTTAAACTCGCTAGTAGAGCATACGAATGTGTATTCATTGGTTATGCAGCAAACAGTAAGGCATATAGGTTTTATGACCTAAATGCAAAAGTGATCATAGAATCGAATGATGTTGATTTCTATGAAGACAAATTTCCCTTCAAATCAAGAAATAGTGGGGGCACTCAATCGAGTCACATTCCTGTGATAAGAAGCACAGAAAGCAACGACAAGGTAGAAACAGAACTTCGACGAAGTAAACGAGTAAGAGTCTCTAAAGATTATGGGCCTGAATATGCGGCTTATAATGTAGAAGAAGATCCAATAAATCTTCAAGAAGCTTTGTCATCGCTAGATGCAGACTTATGGCAGGAAGCCATTAATGATGAGATAGATTCTCTTGAGTCTAACAAGACCTGGCACTTAGTAGACTTGCCTCCTGGATGCAAACCAATTGGTTGTAAATGGGTTTTGAAAAAGAAACTAAAACCTGATGGAACTATTGATAAATACAAGGCTCGTCTTGTAGCCAAGGGTTTTAGACAAAGAGAAAATGTAGATTTCTTTGATACTTACTCTCCAGTCACTAGAATTACATCCATTAGGGTACTTATATCAATCGCTGCTATCTATAATTTGATAGTACACCAAATGGATGTAAAAACAGCTTTTCTAAACGGTGACTTAGAAGAAGAAATCTATATGGAACAACCTGAAGGTTTTGTAATCCATGGACAAGAGAACAAGGTCTGTAAGTTAGATAAATCCTTGTATGGATTAAAACAAGCTCCTAAGCAATGGCATGAAAAGTTTGATAACTTAATGATATCGAATGGTTACAAAGTGAATGAAAGTGACAAATGCGTTTATTACAAATCTGAGAATCGCATTTGCACTATCATCTGTCTATACGTAGACGACCTACTCATATTTGGATCAAACATTCATGCCGTTAATGCTATGAAATCATTGTTGTGCAACAACTTTGATATGAAAGACCTTGGAGAAGCGAGTGTGATTCTTGGCATCAAGATCACAAAATCTGAACGAGGAATTTCTTTGGATCAATCACACTACGTGGAAAAGATCTTAAAGAAATATAACTATTTTGAATGTAAACCATCAAGTACACCATATGATCCAAGTATGAAACTGTTTAAGAACACTGGTGAAAGTGTCAGACAGGCAGAATATGCAAGCATCATTGGCAGTCTTAGGTATGCCACTGATTGTACTAGACCAGACATTGCATATGTTGTAGGATTGTTGTGTAGGTTTACAAGTAGACCGAGTAATGAGCATTGGCGAGCTATTGAGCGAGTCATGCGGTACCTTAAAAAGACAATGAACCTCGGTCTACATTATCAGAGATTTCCTGCAGTACTTGAAGGATACAGTGATGCAGATTGGAATACTTTATCAGATGATTCCAAAGCTACTAGTGGCTATGTATTCAACATAGCCGGAGGAGCTGTATCTTGGAAATCAAAGAAACAGACTATCCTGGCTCAGTCCACGATGGAGTCTGAAATGATAGCATTAGCAAATGCTAGTGAAGAAGCAAGTTGGTTAAGATGCTTGCTAGCTGAGATTCCTTTGTGGGAAAAACCTATGCCAGCTGTGTTGATCCACTGCGATAGTACCGCGGCTATTGCAAAAATAGAGAACCGTTATTATAATGGTAAAAGACGTCAAATTAGAAGAAAGCATAGCACTATTAGAGACTGTATCTCTAAAGGAGCTGTGAGAGTGGATCATGTACGCACTGATGAAAATTTAGCAGATCCTTTGACGAAAGGATTAGCTAGAGAGAAAGTCTATAATACATCATATAAGATGGGACTAATGCCTATAGGAATGTGAGTCGCTCATGATGGTAACCCGACCTAATTGACTGGAGATCCCAAGAAATAGGTTCAATGGGTAATAACAAGTTGTGAGTGATATGAGACGATCATGCTAAACTAAATAAAAGAAGCATGAATCCTGAAGTGATAAGAGGATGAGATAATAGAAACTCTTAATGAAATCTATACTCTATATGAGGGGGTACCTAGGCTACAGAAGTACTCTTGATAGATTCACCTATGTGATTGTGGAACTGAGGCCGGTTCCTATGGAATTTCGAGGCAGAATTCCTAGAGCCTTCACTAAACCGGGATACACGTGCAGGGCCATTAAAAGCACGGGCTATTAAGAATACACCTTAAGAAAAGGTTATGTGCGGGTCTGATGTCTGAGATAGAGTTCAAGACAATAGTGTCACTCTTGTTGAATCGGAATCTTACTTGCTACGCAAAGGTTCAAGTCGTAGACACCTTTGCTTATGCATAATCTTAGAAACGTTTAACGTACTTCTAAAATCACCTTTTAAATTCAAGTGGGGGATTGTTGGAACTTGGAATGATGATAACTTAGAGGAAGAGTTGGAAAGATTTATTGACATTAAATGAGCAATAAATGAACACAAGTAAGAGCTAATATGGAGATGAATTTGAAAAGGTTCATTTAAGTCCCACATTGGAGGGAACACAAATATTAGTAGTGTATATATATTCCAACTTGAACAATTGTTGTTAGGCCCAAGGGCACCTACAATTTTATAAAGGAGTGAGGACACACCAATGTGCCAAGAAGACACACACGCGCGCGCGCCGCCGCCGCCGTCCGTCCGGCCGGCCGGCTCGGCTCGGCTCGGTTCGGTCTACATGAATTAATTTTTTGGAACCCGAATTAATGGAAATTAATTATCATTGAATAATTAATTAATTCGGTAAAAATTAAATACTATTAAATAAGAAATTAATTAATATTTAATATTAATTAATACGAATTGGTGACGTGTCCTTAGACCAAGTCTTAACCTAGATTTTGACTAGGTTTACTTGTCCTCCAAGTCTGACCAAGTGAATAACGGTTACTTTGACTGGGCCGGTTCAACTCTCCCACTATATTTTCGCCCACGATTTGGTCCATTCGGGTGGATCCTTTTGCCTATAAATACATTTCCCTCAGTCACTTATTCTGCACTCCAGAATTCAATTCCGAATTCTCTCCTCTCTCTCTTACTCTGCTTCATCTCAAATTGTTCTTTTCTTTTTTCGACTGGAATAAATCCAGATACTGAGACTGGTTTTTAACCATCAGAAAGGTGTATCATTTAGAACGATTCATCACACGTGCAAGTGTGAATCGTATTGAAACGAGCTGTTTTATCCTGGAGGCGTCGTGGGTATTTACGAGCTGCTTTGCATAAATCTGGCAGTACCGCGAAACGTCTTAAAGAAAGCGTACCGATCCGCGACTCAGCCGATAATTTCCTCTGTGGCATTATTTTATTAAACCGAAAAACAACATCTTTGCATTTCATCCTCATACTTGTCTAATAAAAAAAGTAACATCCCTGCTTAGGACACATTTTTATTATCCAAGATCCATCTTGTAACCTTTCACACCTTCAGGATAATCAACGAAGACACACTTCATATCCCTAACATCAAGTTTGTCTTGTTTGAAATGCGCAAATGCCAAAACTTCAATACAACAAAAGTGATAGAGAACCGCATTTATAAAGGGTGGGAACCCAAAAAAACCTTTTTTTTTTTTCTCATTTTATGTTGTCTCTTTAATTATCTCTAGAAAATCAAAATTCGTCATTCTGCTATGATACCATGTGACCACATTATAAAGGTAAGAATTTTATAAGACAACAACCATATTTAGCTTATAATTTATGCTATGAGTTTTTCAGTAGCAACATCAATCTAAAGTTAAACTTCCATCAAATGTTATAAGAAAAGCTTTATGGTATATAGTACAGTTGAGTGATATGAAAATTAAAGGAAGTATTTAGTAGAATAATTACCTGTGTATTTGTAGCCTTTTTCCCCACAATTTTTAAAAAGCATAAACTGGGCATAATCACTGACTGAAAAAATTGTCCATTCTCCAAATTAGATGAGTTTCATAGAATTTCCACGTAACAAACTGGAGCAGTTACAATAAAAGAAAACACAATGGACTAACAAATCTAGTTCATGTCAAATTTGTTCCCAATACTGTTATTATAAAAGATAATAGTTTTATTATATATGCTGCAAAAGAATCAAGAAACAAATATGCTTATGTTATTCCAAACAAGTATTATCCTTCATCCTCCCAAAACTCCACATAAACATATTTTTGTATAGTAAGAGTATGTTTGGATGAAGTATTTTAATGAGGTAACATAATATTTTGAGGAAATTTAAAATGATTTGAACAAGATTTATTATTTGGATACAAAAATGAAGAATTGTTAAAATGATAAAAATTTATAGTGTTTTATCTAAGTTAAATTTAATAATTTTGAAATGACACCAAAAATCAAAGAATTTGAAATTCCTCTCATACTCCATAGAATATATTTGTTACTATTATTTCTTCAATTTTTGTAAATTGGTCATCATATTTTCCAAAATTACAAAATTGACCCCAAAAATTTTCAAAAAAATGCAAATTGGTCCTTAATAATTTTTAAAATTTACAATTTGGTCCTTCAATTTTTTAAAAATTGCAAATTGGTCTCTACTTTTCAATTTTTTAATTTGATACAAAAAAAATTAAATTTTTAAAAAAATGACCCCAAAAGTCTAACAATGAATTATCTTAATACTCCATCCAAACAAAATAATTTTAAAATGTATGGATTTCAATTGAATCATTTGAATTGCTTTGAATTTTAAATTCCTTTAAAATTTCCAATTACCTCATCCAAACACACTCTAAAGTTATTTCATTGAGACTGTGAAATTCCATTTGAACTGGCGGTTCAACTATTATGGAGATTTTCTTGAGGCCTTTAAACAAGGTTATAACAGTCTTTTCAGTTTCTAAATTCTCGACGTGTCCGTTAGGATCATACATTTTATCTTGTGATTATTTGTCGGAGGTTTGTAAAATGACTTTAGAATCGAGTAGTTGTTGATCATGTAAATGAACGGGTTACGATGAGAAATATCTTCATCATTATTAGAGTAACAACGTGATAGAAATTGAGAAAAATGTTTGCTTCACGGTCATTTGTGTATGTTTCTATATTTGAGTGTCGAGATTGTGGAGTGTGAACTTGCCTACCTGAACCCTAGTGGGATGGAGGAGTTGTTTATCATCGACAAAAACGAGATTCGTGACAACAACACATCCATTATATCAACGAAAATCCCTATTAAGGTTTAGAAAAAGATAGTTAGGATCCAAATAAGGTTTCTTTATGGGTGTTGTGAAGAGTGAATCTAATATTTCTCAAGTTAAATGGTCATATGTCTAAAAACCTAAGCTAAAAGATGGGTTGGGGGTTCAGGTTATCTGCTTGGTAAATTGAGCTTTTTTGGAAAAATGGAGGTGAAGGATTATCTTGGGTGCTTCTGGCCTCTGGTGTGATATCTTAACTGTTAAATATGGATTGGTTTGGGTCTACCTCCCTCAAGATCATGTTTCTTAGGCTCTTTAGTATCTTTGATCAACATGATCGATTTGTGGGTGAGGTAGGTATGTGCGGTTCTAGTTTGAGATTTGAGGTGGAAGAGATCTCTTTTTGTTTATATATAGGAGATGATTACTAACCCGCTTTTAGTTATCTAGGATTCTACTATCTTTGGATAGTGACAGGTGGTGGTTGCAACATGTTAAAGATGACGTGTTTTTGGTAATCTAGGATTTTTATGCCCTATTATAGTTAAATATCCCTTCTACTCTCTCTTTCCAATACATGGACTTGACCATATATCCCTCTTGTCTAGGTAAGTTTAGCTTATTTTAAAGTGGTGGTTTTTCATGGCAACTTCTTCAAGATAAGATCCACTGCTAAAGAGAATTTATTGCAGCATATAGTTTTAATAAATCTAAATGGGTTTTCTTGTTCTATATGTAAGGGGGTTGGTAGAATCAGACTATCATCTGTTTGTAACTTGTGAGGTGACTTCGACTGTGTGGTATGAGATTATTTTAAGGGGTTATGGTGGTTATTGATTTTTCATAGAGATCTGAGCGCTTGGTCTAAGGTTGGGGTGGACTCTCCATGATATGCCATTCAGTTGTTTGGTCGGTTCGGGAATTCTAAAATGACATTTTTTGTTTTTGGTTCGTCAACTAATGCGAAGTATCTGGAAGGAAAAAACTAATTATTGGCTTCAAAATAATATCTTGGTAGGTATATGATCAACTCTTATACTTTCTTGTGATGGATTGTTCTTGAGTTTTATTTTTTTTATTTCTTCTATTTTCTATTGCATATTTATTGGTCGGTGTATCTCATGTATTTGAGGTTTTTTCTTTGTTATTCTTTTTGCTTGTTTGTGTTGGGGGGAATTATTAGGAGCATTGATACAAAGTTGAGGATTATGCAGTTTTGTGAGAGACACACCACTTATCCTCCTAAAATCTTAAGGTGATAGGTGAGTGGATTCTTCCACTTATAAATGTTCAAGTTACCACATTCCTATCCAATTCCCCACTTACTCGCACTTGCATTATTATTCTAACACTTCCCCTCAAGTGTGAGTCCGCAATGCTCTCCCTCACACTTGTACCGTCGTTGACACCTCTTATTGGGCATTTCGATACACCTCTTCTTGGGTATTTCGATTTCAACGACACACCTCTTCTTGGGCATTTTGATACAAGTAAGTCGGTCCCTTTCTCGAACCAAAGGCTCATGATACCATTTGTTAGGGGAGTTTTTCACTATGGAGCATAGATACATAGTGTAGGACTAGACACTTTTGTGAGAGACACACCACTTATTCACCCATAACCTTAATGTGATAGGTGGGTGTGTTCTCCCACTTATAAATGTTCAAGTCACCACATTCCTATCAAATGTGAGACTATTTTCTCACTTACTCACATTTACATTATTGTTCTAACACTCCCCCTCAAGTGTGAGTCCAAAATGTTCTCCCTCACACTTGTACCGCCGTTGACACCTCTTCCTGGATATTTCAACGGGACACTTCTTCTTGGGCTTTTCGATACAAGTGAGCCGGTCCCTTTCTCAAACCAAAGGTTCATGATACCATTTGTCGAAAGAGTTTTTCATTAGGAAATATTGATACATAGTGTAGGACTAAGCATCTTTGTGAGAGACACACCACTTATTCACCCAAAACCTTAAATTTTGAGTAAATAAGTGACGTGTCTCTCACAAAAATGTCTAGTCCTACATTATGTATCAATACTCGCCTAGTGAAAAATTCCTCCAACATAAATAGCCAACATAAATAGCTTGCTTGTTATTATGTTATACTTTTTAGTTTTCAGCAATATCAACTCGGTATATTTTGTGTTAACTAATTATACCGTTCTTTCTATTTTGGTGGGTCTTTAGTTTCCCTTTTTCTTACTTATATATTTGATATTTGTTAGTTCTAGCTAAGAAGGATGGTGGCAGTAATGTTACGTTTTGGTCTAACTTTAGACCACAAACTCTAATATACCTGGTCACAAACCAACTATCCTATTAATGCATAAATCGGAGTTGAAGACACATTATAATTTTATAATCAAATTAGGACACAACAAAACTGTAATTGCTTACCACAAGCATACTGAAGAGAGAACCGATCAGAGCCATCACAAGTCCTGAAATTATAAAAAAAATAAAATAGATTAGGCATTCAAGTCTAAATGAGATAGGCACAACCCAAAACTTTAAGATAATTACAACAACAAGTTTTATCTCATTAAATAAAGTTAATTACATTAATTAAATTTTCTATAATGTTATATCAAATATCATATTTATATCTAACTTATTAGTCTCTCGGTGGTGCCTAATTACTTTCCTAATATGCAAAATAGTTTACTCATAGTAGCTGATGTCAAAGTTTATGTACCTTATGGACAGATAACATATTTTGTTGTTTTGACTGGAACATATAAGAATATCAAATCTTCTAAGTAGGAATAGTAACTCATAGTGAAGAAGTCTAGGACTTACCGAAAAACGGAATCAGAAAAGCCGCACAAACCGTAGATGCCACAAGTACTGTTCTAAGAAGAATAAAACACCAATAAGTACTTGAAATTCTTTCTGGCAGCAATTCCTCTAGACACCTTGCCAATGGATTCATCAACAAAGCATATTTGTTAATTATTAAGGAAAACTTAATCTGCACTTATATCTCCAATTGTTTGCTATATAGTAAACATTCATTCTATGCAAAAGGATATTTAGTGAATGGGTTAATTACCTGAAAAAACATCAAGAAAACAACATCAGAATAAATAATTTGTTCCCTAGAATGAAACTGTTTTGCAATAGCATGAAGAGGCCAACAAAGTTTCAAACTTACTGTTGTCCATAATGCAACTTTGGAAGCAAATGCACCTGCAGGCATATTCAATGTTATCTGAGACAAAGTGCTATCGCCAAATGTGAGAAATCCCATGATTGCAACGCTTCCGTATATCAAAATACACAGAGCAAAACTGTACATAAAGAAATGGGTTCAGCAATCAGATATTCACAAAGAACAATTTGATATATTGTTACAATGAAAGACAAGAAATTTCGGTATCAAACCATGTTATCAATGCTGTGGTATACTGTTTTTTGTTAGCCATAGACTGGTATATATTCGGAAAAACTGAATGTCCTGCAAAGCAAAACCCATAGACACCAATAGAAAATGGAATGCCACTCCAATTCACTACTTGACCAGTATGATGGAATCCAACCGTTGTCCCGACCGATAACACACAAATAATAATCAATATTGTTGCTACAATCCCTCCAACTGAATATCAAAATTGAAGTTCTAATGAGGATAAAGTAAAATGTAAAATTTGAAACAAGAAAAAACTATCTGTTTTAGAATTTAGAGAACCTGATAGATACGAGATTACTCGGAGATCCTTCAACCAAACCGTAGGGAGAACAATAAGTGCAGTAATAACTCCAAACAAGTGCATGGAATCTAAATGCAGACCTCCTAAATCTAACGATGTTCCAGGAAACAGACTAGTGAGGTTATCTCCTTCCAAAGTGATGAATTCCACACAATATGACTGCATTCACCAAAAGACTCTTAAACATATAGTCACAAAACAAATCGGATCCAAAGTAAAAAATGGATTCCAGCACTTACGTATAACTCAGTGTACAAAATGATCTGCGAAAAAACCAGCAATTCTCAGTAAAACTCAATCATGTTTTCTATCTGCTAACTAACAACCTTGCATACACACACATTCTGAGTAAGGAAATAGAAAAACTCACGGATACGAAAATTCGGCCATATCTACCAAATGCAGCTTCTCCTATATCAGGGTAGCTAGTGAGTCCTTCTCTACTTTCAAAACACTGTCTCATAAGCATGGCTGTATAACAACAAACAACTGCGAAAAGAGTCATCACCAACATGCTTGCCCAACCGGCTTGTTTCAATGTATAAGGTACCGATATAAGGCCAACTCCAGCCATCACATTAATCGCTGAAAAGTCATAGCATCACCTCATAATCCATCTCAAAACTGAAATCAAGTATACATAAATATTTGCAAACAACATAACAAAATCAGATTTTTCACATCTCCTTTACAAGCAACTGACCAATAGAATTGCATACCATTGAAAATTGTTTGAGTTAAGCTGCAACCATGACCAATAGGCATTTCTCCAGCAAGATTTTGCATTGAGCCTTTCTCATGACTGGATAGAAACGGAGATTTTCCATCTATGTCCAAGTTACTCTTCGATCGATTGCCAAAGCTTGAATATATAAAACTCGGTGCTCGTAGAAACGATCCAAAACTTGGAGCAGTAGCAATTGTGTAAGAATCTGTAGTCTCTCTGAGAAACAAAAATAACATAAGCAGCATGCAGTAGTAAGTTTTCAAAGTTAAAGCAAACCAAAAAAACAAGAAAATGGTGAAGTAGATTATACTTGTAACTTTGAGGCCATTGATTGGAAGTGAAAGAGTGAGGTTGAAATGCATGATTTCCGTCATCATCATCGTCATCGTAATGATCATCACTGCTACCACTGTCAGATTCTACCTTCACAGTTTCAATATCATGTTCCTCCTCTACATCCTCGTTAAACATAAACTCAATATCTTTCTCCTCCCTCTCTTTATTTCTGCTAGCCATGGTTTTGCACAAAAAAAAACTGAAACAGAAGACAACAAAGTAAGTGCTATAATAATGTACCATATGCATTTATTAGTAGTATTATATAGGTAAAATTGTAGATGATGCGACAATGGCATCATGTGAGTGGGGCAAAAGCATGTGACAACATAGAAAAGACCAATGAAAGGAAAACGTGAAGATAGTGAGTGGATGTTATTGTATATGAAATCTTAGAAATATCCAGAATGGGGATGAGATGAAGCCATGAAAGTGGCAGAACAAGATTGGAAATATGTACAACGTGGCAAAAGTTGCCGTGTTCAAATTTTATTGATTCAATGGATCTATTATTGTCAACAGTTTTTCAAATCATAGTTTTGAATTTCTACTTTAATGTATTATGAGACAGGTTGGTTACTTGGACATACATGTACTATCTCGACAGTATCTTGCATTAAATATGAATCAAGGTCTAGGATAGAAAAATATTCCAAGACAGACAAGAAGAAAAGAATAAAGACAGTATTGAAATGTTGATAAAAAATAATTTAGAAGTCAGAAAATGTATTAAATAAATGTTGATGTCAGATTTCATATTCAAAAAAATATTTTAATATTATAATAAGCTATTTCTTTTTCTTACTGAAGTTACTTTTTGACCTTCAAAATAGTATTTTGAAAGGAGTCATACTAGTGGATCATGACTAATCATTTTAGAGCATCTGCAACCAACCGTGAAGCCATCTTTGGGTTCATTGCGGGACCTATTAAGCCACGTCAGTTTGAAGCAACTTAACTAATTTTTTGCTCCAATGGTACAACTATGAAGAACTCATATTAGGTTCCACAATTTTACTTTATTTCTTAATATTTTATTCATATTAAATTTTATAGCAATTAAAATAATAATTTTAATTATTTAAATTAAAATTGATATAAAATAATTTAAATTCAAATTAAATTTATAATTTAAAATGATAATTAATATTAATCTCAAATACATGACATATAATTAAAAACAATAAAAATAATGTTGTGAAAAACGATACCAATAACAAAGTATAATAGGGAATTAGGGAAGAGAATAAGAACACAAGAATTGGTTATAACTGTTATTCTTTTACTTTCTCTTAAAACAAGATTACAAGTTTACAAGAATAACAAATAACCTCTCTCACCCTAAATTAGGATTTGCAGCTTAGCAATGATAAGAGACTAGTATGCTATTTATAATAAAACCTAACATACTAACTAATGGGCTTTTTCAGCAAGGCCCATTACACAAGCCAACTTAATACACAAGCTAACTTAACAAATTAGGGTTTAAACACTAAAACCTAATTTAACATGCTAACAACTCTAGCATCTTCGACATCTGCATGCTAGACCCATCTTCGACTACAGCATGCACACTTCGACACCAGCATGTGAACAATCCTTCGACTTCATGCTTAACTCTGTCGAACTGTCGAACCAAGAAGCTACCCTTCGACAATACTAGAGTTCGATCCAATATCTCACAAATCTCCACCTTGGACCTAACTCTACAACGTCAAGGAACAAACTAGCTTTCTTCATGCAGCTTTATCAACTGCATACAGTGGAAAAACTTGCAACTCGGCAATGTCTTGGTGATCATATCAGCAGCATTGTCTTCAGTCGAAACCTTCAGCACTTGGACTTCTCCACGCTCGATTACTCCTCTGACGAAATGCAGCCTCACATCAATGTGCTTAGTTCGCTCATGATAGGCTGAATTCTTCGACAGGTGTATTGCACTTTGACTATCACATTTAACAGTGATACCTCGACCTTGAAGTTTCAGCTCCATTGCAAAACCTTCAAGCCACAATGCTTCTTTCACAGCTTCAGTTAGGGCAATATACTCCGCTTCAGTGGTTGATAGAGCAACAACCTTCTGAAGTGTTGCTTTCCAACTAATTGCAGTGCCAAACATATTGAAAACATATCCAGAAATAGATTTTCTGGAATCCATACAACCTGCATAATCAGAGTCGACATATCCTTCTATTACTGCTTTACTATCTTCACCCAAGGCTCCACCATAAATTAGGACTCTATTCAGAGACCCATTTATGTACCTTAAAATCCACTTCAATGCTTGCCAGTGAGCCTTTCCAGGATTCGCCATGTACCTGCTTACAAGACTTACTGCGTATGCTATGTCGGGTCTAGTACAGACCATAGCATACATCAAAGAACCAACTATATTAGCATATGGGATGCTATTCATATAGGCTCTTTCGACATCAGTACTGGGACACTGATCAATACTCAGCTTGAATTGAGGGTTTGTTGGAGTCACAACTGGCTTCGAATTCGACATACCAAACTTTTCAAGAATCTTCCGTAGATATGCCTCTTGAGATAGACATAACTTCGACTTCTTTCTATCTCTTCGAATGTCAATTCCAAGAATCCTGGAAGCAGCTCCCAGATCCTTCATATCGAACTCCTTATTGAGTTCAGCCTTCACCCTCATCACATCTTCAACATTGTTGCTTGCTATGAGAATATCATCCACATAAAGCAACAAAATAACAAATGAATTACCAGGTCGAAATCTGAAGTAAACGCAGTGGTCGAACTGACTTCTAATGAAACTTATGCGTGCCATGAACTTGTCGAATCTCCTATTCCACTGTCGAGGAGATTGTTTCAGCCCATACAAAGATTTCTTTAACTTGCACACATAATCTTCCTTCCCCGTTTCGACATACCCTTCAGGTTGCCTCATCAGGATCGTTTCATCTAGATCACCATACAAGAATGCAGTCTTCACATCCATCTGTTCCAGTTCAAGATCGAACTGTGCCACCATGGCAAGCAACATTCGAATGGACCTATGCTTCACAACAGGAGAAAACACATCATTGAAGTCGACACCTTCTTTCTGAGTGAAACCCCTTGCAACTAACCTTGCCTTGTATCTTTTCGACGTCACTCCTTCAATTCCTTCCTTAACTTTGAAAATCCATTTACAGCTGACTAACCTTGCCCTGACAGGTTTCTTGATCAGTTCCCAAGTATGATTATCATGAAGAGATTTCATCTCATCATCCATGCCCTTCAGCCATTCAGTCTTATTTCGACTCCTCATAACTTCCTTATAGTCTCTAGGTTCTTCGTCTAGAACCTCACTTGCAGAGATTAAGGCATAAGCTATAAGATCTGCATATCCAAGTCTTTGAGGTGGCTTGATGACTCTTCTCGACCTATCTCTCGACAATAGGTAGTCATCGTCAGTTTCCTCAACTTCAGCATCTTCTGCTTCTTCTTCGACTTCATCTGGGATATGCAATTGAGCATCAACATGCTCCACCTCAACAGGAATCTCTACCTGTTCCAGCTCTTCTGCACTTCGATCATCATCATCAGTTTTCTTAAAAGCCATTTCAGCTTCATTGAAAACTACATCTCGACTGGTGATACACCTCCTGTGACCTGGCTCTAGGCACCATAGCCTATAAGCTTTGACTCCTTCAGGGTATCCCATGAACATGCATTTCAGAGCTCTAGGTTCGACCTTGTCTTGCCTAATGTGAGCATAGGCTATGCAGCCAAATACTCTCAGTTTGTCGAGATCTGGTGGATGTCCCGACCAAACTTCTTCAGGTGTCTTCATATCTAACGCTTTCGAAGGACATCTGTTTATCAGATATGTTGCTGTCGAAACAGCCTCAGCCCAGAACACCTTCTTTAAACCGGCACTAGTCAACATGCATCTGACTCTCTCCAAAATAGTTCGATTAAACCTTTCAGCCAAACCATTTTGCTGTGGAGTACCTGCAGTAGTTCTATGCCTTGCAATACCAGAGGCAGCACAAAAACTGTCGAATGCCTCATTGCAAAATTCAAGGCCATTGTCGGTTCTCAACCTCTTGACCTTTCTGCCAGTCTGATTTTCAACCAGAGTCTTCCAACTTTTGAAATTCTCAAAAGTTTCATCCTTAGTCTTCTGGATGAATACCCATAATTTTCTGGAATAATCATCTACTATGGATAGAAAATACCTTGCTCCTGAATGTGATGGACACCTTGCAGGCCCCCAAAGATCAGCATGGATGTAATCAAGGGATCCATGTGTTCTTTGTTTGCCTTTGTTGAACTTCACTCTGCAAGATTTTCCAAGTACACAGGGTTCACAAAACTTCAGCTTTTCGATTTTGTCTCCACCAAGCAGATTTTGTTTCCCTAATTCGACCAGACCCCTTTCACTGACATGGCCCAATCTCATGTGCCAGATTTCTGTTTTCGACAAAGATTTCGTGGATGCAACATTTGTCGAACCACTTATAACTTCAGCCTCAAGGGTATACAAGCCTTGTTTCTTCACGCCTCTCAAGACTTCCTTCGAACCCTTCATGACTCTTAGGATACTTTTCTCTCCTTGGAAAACATATCCTTTCTTGTCGAATTCACCAAGAGAAAGCAGATTTCTCTTCAAATCAGGAACATACCTGACTTCAGTCAACAACCTTATTGACTCATCATGGAGCTTGAATCTCACAGATCCAACACCTGCAATCTTGCAAGCCTTGTTGTTTCCCAGCAATACTGATCCACCATCTTGATCACATAATTCCTCGAACAAGTCTTTGTTTGGAGTCATGTGCCAAGTGCAACCTGAATCCATAATCCACTCCTTCTTAGAGTCACTGCTTGAAACCACAAGAACATCAGATGATTCGAAATCATCTTGAACAATGGCAGCGTTGCCATTATCCTTACCTCCATGATATTTCAAGCGTTCAGGGCACACCTTTCTTGTGTGACCCTCCTTCTTACAATGGTAGCATCGAATGCCAGATGCTTCGCCACTGTAAGTCTTCGTCTGGCTTTTGCCTTTCTTCTTGTCGAACTTACCATCCTTTCGTAAGAGTTTTCCTTTAACGGTCAAACCTTCGCCAACAGTCGAAGGTTTATGCTCCTTTCGTTCATTCAAGTCCTTAGAGTACAAGGCTGATTGAACTTCTTCAAACGTCAGGGACTCCCTTCCATACAAGATAGTTTCTTTGAAGTGAGCATGTGATCGAGGCAAAGAACACAATAGTAACAGCGCTTGATCTTCATCATCGATCTTTACATCAATATTTTCAAGATCAAGAATCAGCTTGTTGAACATATCCAACTGCTCAGCCAATACTTTGTCTTCAATCATCTTGAATGAATACAAAGCTTGCTTCAGGTAGAGTCGATTTACCAGCGATTTGGTCATATACAAACTTTCAAGTTTCACCCATAACCCTGATGCCGTCGTCTCCTTTGATACCTGTCGGAGAACCTTATCACCAAGACTCAACAAAATTGCGCTGTGTGCTTTCTCGATCATATTCGTCTTCTCCGCTGCCGTCAATTCTGCATTCATGGCTGCCTCTCCCTTCAACGCTTCCAAACAACCCTGCTGAACCAGTAGAGCTTTCATCTTCAAGTGCCACAGACCGAAATCATTCACTCCGGTGAACTTTTCAATCTCATACTTTGTTGAAGGCATCTTCTCCACGCTCACCGCACCAATTTGTTGTGAAAAACGATACCAATAACAAAGTATAATAGGGAATTAGGGAAGAGAATAAGAACACAAGAATTGGTTATAACTGTTATTCTTTTACTTTCTCTTAAAACAAGATTACAAGTTTACAAGAATAACAAATAACCTCTCTCACCCTAAATTAGGATTTGCAGCTTAGCAATGATGAGAGACTAGTATGCTATTTATAATAAAACCTAACATACTAACTAATGGGCTTTTTCAGCAAGGTCCATTACACAAGCCAACTTAATACACAAGCTAACTTAACAAATTAGGGTTTAAACACTAAAACCTAATTTAACATGCTAACAACTCTAGCATCTTCGACATCTGCATGCTAGACCCATCTTCGACTACAGCATGCACACTTCGACACCAGCATGTGAACAATCCTTCGACTTCATGCTTAACTCTGTCGAACTGTCGAACCAAGAAGCTACCCTTCGACAATACTAGAGTTCGATCCAATATCTCACAAATAAATAACATCACATAATAAATTAAACTTAAATTTCATCATCTACATGTCCAAAACGTTTCCAAATATACTCGACTAAATCTCCTTGAAGTTGACGATGAACTTGTTTTTCTCGAATACTTGCTCTTCTTTGTAGTCTTGTTGCAAGATTCGGATGAGGACCGCTAAATGTTTCGGTTGTTGAGTTGTTGCCATCCACATTATCATAAGAGTAATCAAAATTACCTCCATATGTATGTTGTTCGTCTTCTTTTTTTTAACAACAACCCTTTCTTCTTTTTCGGTACTAACTTGAGTAGAAAATGGTGGCATCGGTGGAATTTGAGAATTTTGAGGATTAGGATTTTGAAAATTTTGTATGAAATTGAACATAGCTTTTTGATAATGAAAATGATTAGGATCCTTTTGACCTAAACAATTGTAATTTGAAGTAAAAAAAAATGAAAATTTGAGTTAAAATGATGAAATTGTGAGAGAGAAATTTAAAATTGAAGAGAAAATAAAAGTGTTGGTAAAATTTGTGTTAGTAATTTTTTTTCAAAAAACTAGATTTATAACAAAAAAATAATTTAAAAAAAAAAAGTAACTAGCCGTTGTTGAACGGCTACTTTTAATATTATAACATTAAAATTAGGGGTGGCAAAATGGGCCAGGCCCGCCGGGTCAGCCCGTTTGACCCGCCATTTTAGGCGGGCTGGGCTGAGGTTTTCGGCTCGGTACCTTAAGTTGGCCCGCCCCGCCTAACCCGCTTAAAAAAACGGGCTGAGGCGGGGCGGGGCGGGTTTTGCCCGCGGGCTTTTTGTTAAAAAATTACTTTTTATTTAGAATTAAAACAACTTTAACTATAAAAACAACACTATTCTCTTAGAATTATGTTGATTGAATTGTATTCTAAATTATTATACATACAAATTGAATTATAATTGTAACGTTCTTTCTATAACTTTCTAATACATGTGTTGATTGGAAAAGTTTAAAATAAAATAATAGTTGTATAACATGCATAATTATTAAGTTGTTAATACATTTGCTCACAGGTTTTCTTTAGAAATAGATGTTGATTTTAAGAAAATGAGGGATTTGATGAATCTATAAGTGTAACAAATTTTGGATTTAACTATTAAGTATTAAGGAATCGGTTAATATAAAAGTTTATATGAAGTAAGTAGTGAGAAAGTTAGGTGTTGATATTTAATGTACTACTATTTTATGCACTATTATGCGGTGTAATTGTTATCACTATCTGTCTTAAATAAATTCTCAATTTGGTTTTTTAGTAGTTATTTTTTAAATAGGATTAGAGTGATATGTATTATTTATTTATTTATTTTGACATGCTTTTTTTTATTGTGGTTGAGTTTATTTCGTTATGTTTTTGTGATAATTGATCTTTATTTGTTTTATTTTTTGAACTGTTTGGACTTAAGACATGTTGAAGTTCTATTGTGCATTGTTAAAAAAGTATTTTATCGACCTTTTTGTTAATAATTAAATTTTTTGTAAATTATGTGGTAAATACAATTGTAAAATAAAAAAATAAAATAATAATTGGCTGGCCGGCCCGCCAACCCGCCAACTCGTTAGTAAACGGGGCGGGCATGACTTTTGTGCTCGGACATCTAAGTAGGCCCGCCCCGCCCCACCCCGCTTTTGGACGGGTTTAAATGGGGCGGGCCTAAACGGGGCGGGCCGCCCGCTTTGTCACCCCTAATTAAAATATTAAAAGGAACCATTGTATAATTATACTGTGATGATCACGTGGAGTAATGCTATAATGAAAAAGTGAGCTTCCACACTGGCAAACCAATGGTAAGAACCTCCATGGAGGTGGTCTTATAATTTTTCATGATACTGCTTGCTAAAATTAGCTTACAGTTGATATGATAGCTAGAGTAGAAATGTTAAAATGGGCTAATTTATATATAGATCGTCCAGTTTGAAAAAGCATAGAACTTGCGGCTTTAAATTAGAGTTTATATTTTTATGGAATTTTATAGTCGGTTCTAAAAAGTCTATTATCTATTAGGACTAGTTTGTATGGGTCGTGGGTAACCCATAACACCCATATAGTTATAAATTTTAAAAAATTATATTAATTTATATTAGATTACTCCAAAGTAACACATTGATATTTTTCACTTCACTAAATTTAGTCTCTATTTTATTTAATATTTATCTTTTAAATATTATACATTAATATAATCAACACTCTTTCTTCGTATTCTATTAATTTCTCTTATGTTAAATATTCTAATATTATTTTATACAATTTAAACATGTATTTTAAAAACACATTATAATATTTATAAGAAAAATATAATTTTTAAAAACACATTATAATATTTAAAAAATATAATAAATATTATGAATTCGAGTAGTAATTTTTAAATCCAAATTACAAAAGAGTTTTTTTGGCCCGACTTTAAAAAGTATGAGGTCCGCTAGAGTCGGCCCGTTTATGTCCGGGTAGTCCTTATTGATAACTTTAGTTGGTAGTTGATAGTTAGAAGTTTATAGTTGATAACTAGTACTTCATCCGTCTCACAATATGTGTCATCTTTTTTTTTTTTATTTGTCTCAAATTATTTGTCCCTTTAGAATATTAATGTAATATTTATTATTTCTTCCCACTAACATTTATTATTTATTGTATTTTAAATCATATAACTACTCCATTACTTATTATTTTAGTAAATGTTATTCATTTTATCATAAAAATCAACATAATTAATCATTATTTTTAAAGTGTGAAAATTTTAAAAAAGACATGAAGAGAGAAATTGATAAAAATTAATTTGAATATTTAATAAACTAGTTGTTACACTCAAACTTCATCTAATCCCTTAAAAAATTAATTTATTGATTCCACTAATGGTTACACACGTTTCAAATTAAATATTTAGTTTAAGTATTGCGTTTTTTTTTTTAAATGATTAACTAGATTAATTTCAATAATATTTAAAAATGATTAACTATATTAATTTCAATAATAAAATAAATAAAATCATTTATTAAAAGGTCTTGTTCACTAATTAAGGAGTGTCCAAAGAAGAATAAGAATTTTTAATTGTAAGCTATATTTAATTATGTTGCAGCTTTACATAATTCATCGTTACTTGAAACTGTAAGCATTTTTATGTAATATCACTATAAATTGAAGGTTGGTGTAAATGTCTATTATCTTAAACTTGGATAATAAAGTATGAAAAGGTTAAGGTAATAATGGTTGGAAATTTTTTATTCTATTTCATAGGGGTGAAAAATATCCTATGAAATTCCAAAAATGTTCTTTGGAAAATTAAAAAATGTATTTTTGGGACGCACCTTTTTTTTTATAGATTTTAATTAGTTTCTGAGATGTATCTTCGTTTTGGAATCGGAAATGTATTTCCAATTTTGCAGCAAATACATTTCTAGTCTGTTAGCAAATGTAATTTTTGTTTCAAATGTTTTTGTAAGTTACAAAATTAACCAATTACAACAAATTTTGAATACAATCCAAGCATAAACATATATGTAAGGATATATTAATAAAAAGAATACAAATTGTGCCAAAAGTAACCAAAATGATATCTAAATACAGTCGGTAACCAAAATGATATTCAAATACAATCCAAAAAGTCAATACACATAATATAATATCCAAATCAAAATACATAAAGATATACGAAGTCTACTGGGCATGGCAGACTATGAGTCGGTCTGTCACCCTCCTGGCGTTCCTCCGCTGCCTCTTGTACAGTAGAGTCCCCTGAGCCTTCGCCATGATGGCATCTAGTACACCTCTAACCTTAGACCCACCAAGAAACAATCCTCCATCAATACCCGCTTGTGCGATCTCCTTGATACGAAGACACTGGGGCAACACATCAGTGGCATGATCATCCCTAGCCTGCTTCTCCTCTAGAATATCCTGATAAGCTGGCCTCGGTGGGTTTCCTAGAGCTTCCCGTGTAAGGTATGGATGAGACACCTTGAGTAACCAAATGATATAACCGTTAGCGTAACTTCAGTCGTTTGGTGCTACGTTACTTCAGGCCTCGTCTGGCATAAGATGATTTTCAAAATCATCAAATAAGGCATCTATATTCCTCCGTTTCTCGAGGGGAGAAGCAGAAACAGCAGGATCCCGGGGAATATTCTGCATGTACCCGAACTGGCGCATGACGCGCTCAGGAAGATAAGAAACCGTCTTGTGCGACCCGCAAGCCAACCATCCAGAAAAATAAAGCAATGTCGTCAAATGGAATCATGACACGGTGGTCGGCGTATGCCTGAAAATGTATATCATCAACAACCAACCGATCAATATAGACTCTGAATGACTTTGTCTCCTTGCACTACAAGAAAATTAGGGTTTTGCGACACAAAAATTGCGACAGTTACTTGATAACTGTCGTAAATCTAATACAGAGACATGTGTCACGATGGTATACACCTACCGTCCTTACATTTTTAATAAATTATTAAATATAACGACGGTTATACGACTACCGCCCTAAAAATCAGTTCACGACGGTTTAAAAACCGCCCTAAATTATATGTTACGATGGTTCATTAGTCGTCGTCCACCAAACCAAATAACACACGCCCCATGCCATGAGAAACTCATCAAAGGTCACGACAGTGAACCAACCGCCGCGACCACTTACTTAAAATTATCAAACTTCACGACGGTGAACTTACCGTCGCCAACTATTACAAAACAGTTATCGAAAGGCACGACGGTGAATCTACTGTCGCCACCCCATATCCTTCACATGCGAATTAAAAGTTCGTGACGGTGATTTCACCCGTTGTCTTCTCTAAATGTATCTTTCGTGCTAAAATTGAATCTGCTTTTTATTTTTTTATTCTTTTCTTTTTGAGAATCACCGTCAAATGCCGCTCACGCTCAAAAGAGAATCACCGTCAAATTTAGATAAATTTAATTTTTTTCTTCAAAAATTTAATATATAATATTTAATAATGTAACTCTAAACTTTAAATAATATTTAACAAAAATTAATAATATTAAGAACTAATGTTATTAGATTATTAAAATTCTTAATAATTTTAATTTTATAATAAAATTATTATTTTTTACTTAGAGAGAAAATTAATTGTTTTAAAACATATTTTTATAAAAATAAAATTATACGAAAAGTAGATAAAAAAATCTTAGTTATTCATCTAAACAAAACTATTCCTTGTTTGTTTTTGTCATCTAAAAAAATCTTAGGTTTTCTTAATTTCTCACATATTCTTTTATAATCTCAGATTGGTTCATCAACTCTCTTTGAGATCGTTCAGATATGGTTCAATTTTAGGATATTGTGGCCCTTATTTTGATTGAATCTAATTTTGATTGAAATTAGTTTGAACAATGAGTTGAAAAATATGTTTATTTATCTTATCACTTGCACCATGCATGTAGCCACTGTTGTATTCTAATGGTTGTGTGGCAGTCAGTTCAAGAACTTTCAGATTTGTGACAAGTAAGGCTCTTTATTTGTATTAATATCATTTTAATATTTCCTTGTGATGTAGATATAACTACTCTGGAACTTCATATACTTCCAAAGTCACATGTCTTGTAATTGCTTGGGCTAGTAGAGTAGTGGAACATCTAAATGGCAAATGTTTGTTACATTGACAGTGAAGTATTTCATGATTTTTCTACCTGTTTTCACTGCTCTAGAAGTGCAACACTCCATCATATAAAGTTCAAATTGTATTGAAATTTTGGTTCTAAATTATCTCTCAACGTGACCGAGGATCCTAACATTTATGCTAAGTAAAAGCATGGTACTTTGAATTTTTTGGCTATGTGTATAGAGTGTTGTAGGAGTATAGAGAAGTTATAGTTTATTGTAGTAGTATAGATAAGTTATAGAACACATTTTGTATTGTAGAAATGCAATTTTAGAGATTATCTAGTTTTAGTTTATGCAATATGTAGCAACATCATAATCAAAACTCAATTTTGATGTGATACAATATAAAACTAATATATACGAAAACTTATATATTTAATATTTAAGGAGTTTTATCACATGAATAATATATGTTTTAATCAACAAATGAATTTATAGTTGAAATTGGTTAAAGACTTCTAGTTGTAAAGATATGAAATTACTTTTATATGCATGTTACTATTCATTCTATAGTGCATTTTTTTACATTTCTTTTATTGTGTAGGTGTAGGCTATATTAGACCAGGAGAATTTCACTTTAAAAAAAAGCTTATTTAAAAGAGCTTATGGATGAAGAAGTATTTAGAAGATATTTTGATATTTTGATGTAATTTTTTATATTTAGCCAAACAGCTATTATTTAATTTTTTAATGTTAAAATTAATTTATTTAAGTGTTATGTAGAAATATTTATCTTAATATTTGAATGAGAATAAGTTTATATAATTATATATTTATATGAACTTTTTTATGCAATGATGACTTAATTTCAATTTTTTTTTAATTATAGAAATATATTAGGTGCGGATTTGAAATTTTTTGAGAATTTATCTATAAAAATATTTGCGCTATTACCTGCAGATTTCGACTGATAAAATCCGGATATCATACTTACGACAGTTTGAAACCGTCGCAATTAGCAATAAAAACAAAAAATCGAAGGCATATTCACGACGGTTTTTAACCGTCGCCATTTCTAGTCTAAGTCAGTTTCAACCCGACGTGAACTAGCGCGACGGTTGGGGACGGTTTTGGCAACCGTCGCGAAATAGGTCGGGGACGCATGATTCTGCGACGGTACTGCAACCGTCGTATATTGCAAATTGGGGCGGTTTTACCCGTCGTAACCTGCCAAAATAACCGTTGCAATCTGCCAATTTTATTGTTGTGTTGTTCTCTCTTAGCGGGCCGAATGCATTGGCATGCAGACGGTCGTCAGTATAACCTGCAACAAATGACTAACCCGAGATACGGGGGAAGTGGTGTAGGATCCAGGCCTGAAATTACAATGGTTATTAGTTAGTACCAGAATCACAATAATTAACGAAATGGAATCACAATATAATACCAATAAATTTTACCGTCAAGAGTGTGATGTTACCGGTCATCTGTCTCGTCCTCCATTTGCAGCCATCAGACAGCTTATGGTACAAGTACACCAAACAGGCTGCCCCCAGTTCTACTCATGGATACACTCAAAATCATCAAAGAATCGCAAGTACATGACATCAGTGTAAGTGGCATTGGTGTCCATAAAAATGGCGGTGCTAACCAAATATAACATGCATGCTCTCATAGCATACGCTCTGTGATGGGCGGCCTGCTCCAAATTACCATGAGCCTGCTAGCAAAGCTCATCATTAAACACCTTATTCAACTAGTTATATCTGACATGAGAACAACGGGTTGAATCCATCTTGTAGCAACCTGCTTAAAATTTACGTTCAAACGGAGTCGCCACCCACTTTGTTTGGGCAAGTGAGGAACCCTTACAAAAATATACGAGACTTGGGTAAGTAGGTTAATTAAGCAAAGGGAAGGTGTTAGGCACCCTTTGCCTCCCTTGTACTCAAGGGGGCCCATTTAATCTTTAGGTTTAGTTTTTTATTATATATTATCAAAAATATTATTTTATTTAAAATCAAAGGGGTTGACCAAATATTGGCCAAAAGGGCAAAACCTCAAAGGTTTTGATAAGGTCATTGTCAGATCGAGACAACAATGACCATGGCTAAACCAAATACCACAAAACAAAATAGCCAAAATAAAACAAAAATATAGAAAACCTTAAAGGTTTTGATAGGGCCATTGTCAGATCGAGACAACAATAGTCAGATGCCAAAAGGCATGTAAACCAAATTGTAGCAAAAATAAAATGGCCTCAATGTATCATCATTGGCCAAAATCCTTTAAAAGATTAAAAAAAACATTGTAAAGAATTAAAATTCAATAGAAGACGCTTCAGATATTCATCATTGGCCAAAACAAATATTTTTTTTAAAGGGGGCCTCATATATAATCATCGGCCAAAAAGTTTTAAAAAAAAGGTTTCAAAAAAGGGGAGGCCTCATAGGTAATCATCGGCCAAAATTTTTTTTTTGAGTTTGAATGGGGGGATTTGCGTTTGAAAGGGGAAAGGGTTTGTCGGCCGTTGTTAGTTAATCAACAACGGCGGGTTAGGGTTGTTCAAGACAACCTAAGACAAACCCTCGTAGGGAGGAGAGAAGCGTAGAAAAAAATTAGAGAAAAAAAAGGTTGGAAAAAATTTGTTTTAGAAAAATAGTACGTGAAAGTGGGAAAAAGGTCCCTTTTAGGGTTGCTAACACCCCTTTTTGTAGAGTTAGAAATTAAGTTAAAATCCATAAAAGAAAATAATCCATATCCAAAAGTCCAACAACCCATTTTGAAAATTAGTTAAAAAATAGGAGAAAAGTGTGAAAATGCCACTTATGGGATTCGAACTCGTGACTTCTTACTTGCAAGCCTTATTCCTTACCAATTGTGCTATGTTATTTATTTGAAACAAAAGCCCAATTGAAAGCATATGAAAGGCAAGCAAATATTTGTTATTTAAAAAGTATAAATAATTTACAAGTAAATTATTATATTTTTAAACAAATAATTACAAAAGTCCAAAATATTGTAAGTAAACCAAGGAAGTTTATAAAACCCAAGTTTAAAAATAATTTTGAATTTTGAAATTGGGCCTCATATTTTATGAATAATAAGCCCAATTAAATACACACTTTTACTTAATGCATACCCTCATTTAATCAATAAAATCTAATGACCTCACATCTTATGGATGCTAAGCCTAAGCCTAAGTGATTGATTTGAAGTATACATGCATTTTATAATCTTGATCACACTTATATACATATATGTGCCAATAAGAAGAGACAAGTCTTAGTGGGTCAAATTTGGGGTATGACACATCTCACACAAAGCTTTCTCAGGGTCAAATCCCAATTTATCAACCAACAACTCTAACATCTCCTCTTTGTCGCACGTAACTTTCATGGTCTAAAAACCTTCCTCTTATCGGAAGGTGCAACAAACATGTGACGTTGTTGAGTGTGATCGACATCTCACCATGTGGTAGATGGAAGGAAGACGTTTCATGGTGCCATCTCTCAACAAAAGCGTTAACCATATCATGATTAACGGTGGTATATCCATAAAGAGTCAGGTCCTTCAACCCTAAAAGCACCAAGAGTTGATCAAACCATGGCTTTGCAGGAGGTATGAGTTTAGAGATCTTTCATCCATGATTAATGACTTTCAACGGATCACGTTCCTCCATACATGGTTTAACAAAATTCAGTAAACAAAAATTAATAAGAAAATTAGATCAACAAAATTAACTATAACAACAATTATAAATTTATACCTCTCCGTCCTAGATATGTCTAGAAATTGCCCCGGGTACAGAGGCAACAATAACAAATCAGAAGGTCTTCCTCCAAAACCTTGAGGCACCGCAGATGCCGCCTTAGCTTTCCGAGCCTGAGGAGCATCATGTCGTGTCTCTAGCTATGTATCTGGCTGTGCCTCAGGCTATGTGACATCCGGTCTCGGGTGGGATCTAAATGTCTCTCCTGCCTCAAATACTATAGGTGAAGACGTGTGTCTACGGGAGGACGGAGGCGGGGAGTGAACTGGAGGACCTCTCCTACTACGGGAGGAAGATGTATTAGGTGTAAAAATAGGATCATCTCGGTGTGTAGACGCATCCGATACAACCTATCCAAATGTAGGAATCTGAGATGCCTGTCTCCTTTCCCTATGCACAAAAGTGTGTTGTGCAAGCCTGTCATGTCTGAGTCTAGAAGCTCTTTCACCAGCCATTAATCTTGTAGAATAACGAAACAAAGGTTAATAATAAGAATCAGGCTTAAAACAAATGGAGAAATGAAGACAAGATAAAATCGGAGATGCATTTCCGGTTTTTGTTGAAACGTTGAACAAATCTAGAAATACATTTCCAGTATGACCTCCAACTTTCCAGCTTTGTCAATGGCGAAGCTCAGCCACCAAGACCTTAAAAAACCAGCAATTGATCGTAAAATCAACATAGGTAAAACGTGTATTATGACTCTTAAGCTTGAAAACACTAAAAAAAACTTGCATTTTAGACCCTAAAACAGAAATTGTAGGTAAAATAACACATGCTCTAAAAAGCTCAAAAATAACTTACAAGTGATGATTTTTCTTGCTTCAATCTGGTTGAACACTGAACTTTGTCTCATGCTTGATGATTCTTGATGAACTTTTTGCGAAAATGGGATGATTTTGACACAATGGGGCTTAGAGGGTTTGAAATGGTTTGTAGTGTATTTATAATATTTTTGAAATGAGGAAGGGGAAGAGGAAACTCGCTTTAAGTTCCAACACGAACCGAAAATGCATCTCTGGTTCTATCCCATAAGTGCATTTCTGGTTTGTTTCTGCGTGTACTTTAGTCTTAGAAATTCATATAAATTTGGTGTGCTTTCGGAAAAAAATCTCCAGTTCCTATACGTAGTTGTATTTCTGATTAGTTTACTTAGGGTCTCGTCCACCAACACCTAAGTTTTCAAGGTTTTGGTGCATCCCAGAAATGTATATCCGGTTTCCATTTGCATTTTTGGAAATTCACGTGGTGCGTAAGAAAAGCATAGGTTAGGTTAAGAAATTTCCATATTAGTAAAGAAATTGACCAACTTATCTTTTGAGGACACGGGTAATAAATGGTGGTGTAAGTTTTAGAGACCAGTCATTTTTTATTGAATTTGGTATTTGTAACCAATTATCTTATAATAATAATAATAAAACACGTATTTGTTATGTTTGTTTTTTCAAAATAATAAAGTTCCTAGAGTAGCTAGTTTGTTTAATAAAACATTAAGTGTGATATAATCATGAGAACACATTAAACATAAAGACATTATTCTTGAAATATTTGTAGTAGAGTTTTATTATGAAATGAGATAGCATTAAAGCATTGAGACTATTACGTGCATATACTGGTGATCATATTTTATATATTATAGATAAAGAGTTATCAATGAAGTTTCTTGTTTCATGTCTCTGTCTTATGAGTTAAATGTTTTGATTGCTTGTCTATTAATCTTTTGATTTTGTTTATTTATCTATTGAGTCTCCTCACCAATTGCGCGTTTTATGGTTGATTTTTAAATCTATTTTTAGGATGTAAAAATCAAAGTGTTTGGTTATAGTTTAAACAATATTATTCAAGTCAATCGAATGAGTTTTTGGATCAAGAACTATATTTGAGAATGATTCAAGTAATGACTATAGCATAATCTAAAAAATCCTTTGAAATTTCGCAAAAATGAGATTCTGGTAGTGTGATTTGAATCACACTATTCACTTGATTCAAATCATACCTCTTGCTTATGAATTGAATCATACACTATTTTCCACTCATTTTGGTGCTATATCTCTAGCACAAATAAAATGATTTTCTCTCAAAATCTTTCACAATGTTGGAAAACATACACTTTCGCTATTGATTTTGAAAACTCACAATTCACTTGTTCTCTCACTTTCAAAAGTAATTTTGAATCTTTCTTGAGTGCTTGCAAACGATTTATTTCATCATCTACCTTATTCTAATTCTATATTCGCGTGGATCTAAATCCCATCTTTGGAGATTTGTGATTATTGAGGAGATTCAGTTATTTTGTTTAACATTTCTTTGAAGATTTTCTTGAGATTTCATAGGTTTTGTAGGTGTGTGATGTTGTGGTTGGTTTTGACAAGTCCGGTAGAAAAGAAGGAGGTTCTTTTCTCTAGGTGCACTTTGGTAGTATTGTGTGGAAGCATGCATGCAAGGTTGAAGTTTTTATCGATCTTCGGACAGACCAACACTCAATATACCAGTAAGATCAATGAAATGTCGTTGCAGAACAGAAACTTTGGAGCAAGATTGTTGGGGTTGGAATATTCAAGATGATTTTGAGTAAAGATTCACACGGATTTCGTTTGGATATTGTGTATAAGTCAAGGTATCCATATAGAAGATTTGTAAAATTTCAACATAATTTGGATATTGTGATTATACTAAACATCGTGTAATTTATCATAAACTATAGTGGAAGACCAAAATTTTCAATGGGAAAATATTGGAGAGTGGAGTAGGCTTAGAGAGGACGATAATCCAATCACTATAAAACTGACGTATGATAAGTGGTCCTTACGTCATTTTTATTAGTAGTTTTACTGTGTTATTTTATCGCTTTTATTCGCTTTCCTTTCCTTTTACCATGTTTTATGCTTTGGTATTGCATTTCCCTTATTTCTAAGTCATAACAGGCATTTCAAGCGAAGGAAGGATGAAAAGTTGGCAAAACATGGGAAAAAGAGAAGAAATGAAATTCTCCATACAAAAACCAAGGCCCTGTTACGGCCGCCCGTAGTGCTTGTTACGAGCTCTAATAGGCATGTCCCTTCAACCCTCTAAAAAGAGGCGCCCAAGCCAAATTCAATAGGTCTGTTACGAGCAACCGTAATGGCTATTACGGGCCATAACAGGCAGGTACACTTTCTCCCGATTTGTTTCCTTTTCTGGCTCGATTCCATATGTTTTGATACTTTTGATTATGGATAATGATATTTGTCGCGAAGCAATTTGCTCACGAAAGCATCACGACAAATTATACGTGTATAAATGGTGGGACTTTTTAATTGTTATCATATCATGTATTTAATAAATAGCATTATGTGTATATATGGTGGGACCTTTTTATTTTGATCAAAACATTGTTTCAATAAATGACACACAATCCAAAGGTTATGGTTTATTCGTGATGCTTTCGTGAATTTTATTTTCGTTACAAATAGCATCACTCTTTGATTATTTTGATCTGATTGTAATTCCAATTGAACCAAGGATATATTTTCCATGTTTAGAATTTGATATAAAACTCATAGGTAGTCTTGAGTTTTATCCAATTTTTATTCCATTTTTCAATTCATGTATTCTAAAATTCTGTACTCAAGTCTCCATTGGAGTGGCTGGATCATATTTTAATTCAAGTTCTTTTTTTCCATTATTCAGATTTTAATTTATCATTATTGTTAATTATGCCTTCATTCGCAATAGTTACTTTGATTGAATTCCCCCTCACCATGAGTGAGTAGTTCCTTAGGGACTAAGGGTCATGAACTTTATTAGATTATCTGTAAGAATTAACTTAAGCCAATTACGAGAATTTCATTCTTTTTATTTTAAATACTCAGCTTTTAATTCAAACCTCGCCACGAAAGTAGGAGTGTTCTAACGCGTTTTCCTTGATCTGAAAGAATAAGTGAAAATGCCGGAAAACAGTTAAATACTCTAATCCGAAGTCACAAAAATGATCAAACAAATTTGAGAAAAGGTTTCACTTTTAATAGGTGTGCAAAAGTAACGATCACTGACAAACGCTTCTGTAGGAGCGAAAGCCAACGAACGTCCCATTTGTCAGAGATATGACAATACGTTGGCAAAAATATGTATTGTCCATAATAATCTATTTTTCTATAAATTGTGTTGGAATTCTCATAATAGAAGTACTTAAGTCATGCAGAGAAGTGTAGGATAGGAGTCATGGCCCTAATCCATGCTTGTTTTATTATTATTTCAACTAAGCTATTTTCTAAAAGTGCTTTTCAAATAAGTTGTTTGACTTAAGTGCTTTTTCACTTAAGTTGATCTTATTTCCACTATTCGATTTCTTTAGCTTTACACACATAGGATAAAATTCGGTACTTAACCATTGGTCCTTTTGGTTTGATATCTTTTTACTACTCTGACATTTTTCGTACACTTGCAGCGTGTCAACGTGCACTTCTCTCTATTTTAATTTAGTAGAATGCATGTTAAGTTGCTTTTACCGCTTTCCTAGAATTGCATGCCATTAGAACTTTATATTGGTAGACATTTATTAATTAAGTATAAGTTTTGTTAGAATCGACATTTTTTATTTATCTTGTTGTTGAGTAAGGATGAAAACAGTGTTGTTAGAATCCATATAGTATTGACATTGAACAAATACATGTCTTGTGTAAATTAGATATAAATTCAATAGTCTACTTGTTTGTTTATTGTGGTTAACTATTCAATTTGATCTTTGCCATATTTTGTAGCGATTAAGGTGTCTAGTATGTATACCGTTCTATAAGCATTATCACTTTATACACATTTTACTTCCACAACACAAGTTAAATTTTTGTTTTTCAATCTCTGATAAAACTTTTCAAAACTATTTTAAACTGGTCAATTTTATTTAGGAGGTATAGTCACCCCCACCCCATTTAGAAAATTGTATTCTCCATATTCTCACCCAACAATTAGCCTCAGAGTTGATCTTTTAATCAGGTTTAAGCGACCCAAAAGTTTGAGAATATTGAAAGTGGAGAAAAACACAAGAAAGGGGGATTGAATTGTGTTCTTTATCAATTAAAAATTCCCTTTCTTTTTGACGTCTTTTATTTCTTTCGTTTTATCATCCATTGAATTATGCTTTTGAAGTTGCGAAAGCATGAAGATGTAGAACTACATAACCAATGAGATGTTCATTTTAACTTCTGAAGGATATCAGAACTTCTGACTTGCTCAGTACAGTTCTGCAGATTAAAGCTTGGGAGTTCTGAGTTAAGATAACATGTGCAGAAAGTAAAAGATACGTTTATTTTTATCTTGGTTCACCTTCTAACTAAGGCTACCTCCAGTCCACATTCTTCAGGTGATTTGCCTCTGAACAGAGGTCTTAATCCACTATAACCAATTATGATTACAACTGCACGAACCTCCGCCGTGACTAACTATCCTGCACAGCCAACTGCTGTGACTAACCCTGCACAAGCTACCCGCGAGTGACTAACCCCTAGAGGACTGAACCATTCAGTGATCCCTTCTGGATATAATGTTCATCAATCTAGTAACCTTCACAACAACACGTTGTGACTAACTCCCTGCACAACTACTTGTTGTGACTGACTACAATGGACTGTTTAGTGATCTCCACGAGATATAACATCCATTGACTCCTGGACTCCTGACCATCACATGGTCTCCAAGAGGTTTCCACAATAACCTCAGTCATTTGTCTTTTTAAGCTTATGACATACCCTGGTCGCTCAAGGCATCTTCTAGAGATTTACAGATATGCTTCTTATTCAAGCAGATGGTATCCTATTCTTAAGTACATTTTTTTACGACACACTGACTAGAAGTCACTTCTGGTGCCTAAACATCCTATCAGAAGTTTCTAAGATATAACACACTATGAGCAACAACTCTATGTGTTTTACATTTAAATACAAGAACCAAAATATCTTGTAGTCTTCTCGTCTTCAACTTCTGTGTGAGATCTTCTTCTTCTAAAAGCGGATAAAGAGCAACAACTCTTATGTTGGATGCTTATATCTTGATCTTCTTCTTCAAATCTTCTTTAGCAGATTCAGAGCATCAGCTCTGTTTTGAGTTTCTTCTTCAAATGATCTTCTGAAAGCAGATTTAGAGCAACAACCCTAGTGAATTGCTTCTTCATATTGATCTCCAGCTTATGCTTCTTCAATACTGATCTTAAAGCCTATTACAGCTGATGACATATTGATAAACATTGGCAAACATGGAACACTTCTACGAGCAACAACTCAATGTCTTCTGTTTTATATGTCTTTCAATATGATCATTTAACCACATGATCAGGTATTCTTGGATATCTTCTAACTCCATTGGAGGTTACTGCTTAACAGCAGATTTTCTTCTTCTTCATCTTCTGAGACACTTCTTGTAGGCATGTGATGTGTATTTCAACATTTGATTCATCATATACTTAGTGTAAGTTTCCTCTTGTGTAACTTCTAATGTGTCTACACACATTTTCTCTCTCTGTCTTTATATAGGCATATGATTAGTGTGTAACAACACTATAGCTTATTTCAGCACATACAGAGTATGTGTTGCCTCTTGCATAAATTTTGATGCATGACTTCATATTTCTTTTCTGATACTCTCATGCTCAGTTTCTCACTACATATTTTCTTCTAGGATATTTCTTGTTCTTCACTCTGTAGATGTATCTTGGATACATACTCTGATGCTTATTCTAGATGCATACTCAGATACATACAAGAATACATATCTTCACGATTTGAAGCTTGGTCTATTTATAGAGCTTGGTATGTTACTGTTGAAGTTTAGCCGTTGAGATTTGAATATTGCTTTGAAGGCCTTCGTCTCGATTTGCTCATGAATGACAAATGTTGCTCTTGGAAGAACCTTATCTTCAATATGATGATTATAGTGGATGGCGTGTTTCTTTATTTAAACTTGTCTTTCTAATGCGCTGCATGTAGCTTGCTTCTTCAATCATCCTTGGGAGTTGTTCCACTTAATATTGCAACCGTTTTGCTTATGATAAATTTTCTAACGGCTTTCCCTTAGATTCTAATCTCTTTGCATTTTATTCAATTTGTATGCTGAGCTGTAGATTCTTCATTGGCTTGTACGTGACTTCTACTGATGTTTGTATTTTATATGTCACTGTATCGTAGCTTCAGAACTTGTAACTTCAGAACTTCTGATCTTTATACTTGCGTGATCTTCTGATGTTTGCAAAGCTTCTTTTAATGCTCTTTCTTGTTCATTTCCTTGCATCTTCTAATGTACTTTCTGATTGAGGCTTTGTTTGATATGATGGCTTTTAGCTTTCTTGCAATAAACCAGCAAAATCCAAGAGGCACAAAAGGTTGCACAAAACCAAATAAGTCACAGAAGAATAAAACAGAAACCGGTTCGCAAAACTCTAACCAAAAAGCACAGCAGCGGTTCAGCCAAGGAAAAGATACATATACCAAAAAAACTCAGATAACAAAAGATGGGCAGAGTCACATAACGGAATTGGAGGAGGGAATTCATAACAGAAACTCAGAAAAGAGAAGAAAAGGAAACGCAACAGAACCTGTAACAGAACGTAACAAACGTTTTCTCGAACCTTCATCTTCACGCTTCAATTTCATCATCTCGGAACCTCTCTTCAATTCATTCAACACAATCAACAATCTTCAATCATCAATACAAGAATTGAATCTCTCTGCACTATTTCCAAATCACACCTTCACTTCCATTACGTTGCAACACAAATCTTCACCATATTCTGAACCGCGCTGCACGTTCATCATCGTCTTTGAACCATCATCTTGGCATCATCTTCGATTCATTCTTCAAGAACTTTCATCACATATATCATTTAAGCTTCACGAGCTCCACACTCTTCAATCATCTGCACCACATCACAACAACAACGATAATGCAGAACACGCATAACGCAAAGTAGAAGAAGAAGAGAATTTTGTAATCATGCAACGATCATTACCTGAAGATCTCTTGTTTTCGGTTGGTTACATGTTAATGGAAGCATCGCCGGAGTGTCTCTGGTCGCTTCGCAGTGAGAAGCCAAGAACCTGGAGATGAGAGACGGAGGGACACGTATGAATCAAAAGAGGAGAACTTAATTTGTGGTGGCCGGAGAAGGGAGAATCCGAGAGAAGAGGGTATTAAGATGATAGCAGAAGTTTAGTCGCGGTGGTGAGTTGATTTCATCGGAGAAACATGTTGTAACACGGTGAACTGACTTTTTATCGATCGAAATGTCGCGGTTAAGCATGAGTCGCCACCGACTTTTATTTTATCCAAACAAATTCAGAAAGGCAAAAAGAAACAGAAAAAACCTTTTAAGAAAACTGAGTTCGGGGGGTAATTTATGCAAAGGGAAGGTGTAAGGCACCCTTTGCATCCATGGTTTTCCATGGGCTCTTAATTGCTTTGCTTGCTCGTTTGTTTAGAAAATGTAGATGAAAGAGATAGGGACTTTAGCTTGTGAATAAGCGTTGCCCTTTTGAAAAATTATGAGAAAGAATATAATAAAAAGGTTTGAGCATTGCAAGGCAATTAGGGGCAATTACCTTAAACTCAGATGATAGGTCTCTTTTTAGCCTTTCAGAATGAAAGGGTCTATCCTTGCCATAAGAGGGCAGGAAGCCTTTCGTTTGGAGGTTGAAGGGTCATCGAAGCATCCTTTGCCATAAGACTGTCCCATGCCATAGAAGGGCAGGTAGTCTAAGGCAAGGATCAGAATAAGCCATTTTTCGTAGGCAGCCAGAAGATACCTCAGCCTTTTTCCGTAGGCAACATCCGAGGGTCGAGGTCATTTGTGTATCGAAGGCAGCATCATTTAGGGTGTGACCTTTTTATCGAGGCAACATGGCTGAGGTATCTTCGAATTCGAGGGACGTGGCTTATTCTGCAAAAACACAAAGGCAACAGGCAACAAGGCAACAGGCAACAGAGAGGGTTACCCAAAAAGCGTGCGTGTGTGCATCAATCACGTGATTCAATTCAAAATATATTATCTTGTAATTAATTATTCTAGTCAGTTTAAGGTTGCCACTCCCTATTTTACTAACCACGCAGTATATAAAGCAATAAAGGGAAGGGGGAAGATGAAACCAGCGGAGGAGAGGGGAATTGTAACCAGCGGATCCCTTAATAGGGTTTGGCATAAGTAATAATAAAATAAAAAGAAGAAAAGATTTAGGGTTACCGATGACGTAGCTTTGGCATTTGACAAACCCTGAAAGAAAGAAAAAATGGCAAACAAAAGAGAGTGAGTGCATTATCGGTTCGGGGACAATTAGGGTTAACTTTAATAAAATAAAAGATAAATAAATTAATAATGAATAATAAATAATACTTAGCTTCGATTTGGATTTGATCTGATATGGTTAGAGTCGGAGGAAACCTCGGAGGTAACCCTGAAAAGACAAGGCAGAAAGAGAGGGTGAATGCAAGGCAAACCCTAATATCAAAATAATTTAGATGTAATTTAAATTAAATGAAATTAAATTACTTAACTTTGAGGTTTGTGGAAGGCGTGCGCTCGGGACGAACCATATTGCTAACCCTGATAATGCATAGAAAAGAAAATAAAATCAGTGTATGGCATGTTCCTCGTAAACCCTGATTAGGGCATAAATCAAAATAAATGACTTAATTAATTATTGGTCTCTCGACCTAATTAATAAAATCGAGGGTAAAAATAATTTTTAGGAATTTTTTAGAATTAAAATAAAATAAATACGAATTTTTGAAAGATTTTTAATAATTAAATCAGTTTAGATAATAATTTTATAAATAATATGAGTATTATATTTTATATAATATAAATAAGTAATCAACATAAATTTATTTATAAAAAAAAATCTATATAATTTATGTATAATTAGTTTTTGTTTGAAGAAAACATATATATATATATTAAATGAAAAAAAAGAAGTAGATAAAAGAATTATATAATTGAAAAATAAAAAAATTGTAAAATACTCAGCTGGATCGTATGCTTCGCGCGCGTGATGTGCATGGTGCGCCTGCAGCTCCATAAGCGTAGGATCAGAAGCCTGATGAGATGAACGGCCAAGATGCGAAGGTATACGGTAGTGGCGTGTTTCTTAACGCGTTGGATCCATTCGGTTTGAAAATCAAACGCGCGCCGAATCCAGCCAGTAAGGAAGTGACACGCAGTCATCTTCATCCTCCCTTCCGTCGTCTTAGCCCTGCAACTGGCTTTTAGCGACGGACGCTTCCATAGCTACAAACCTGCCTCATACGAATACAAGAAAACAAAGGAGAAAATATTTCGCGAGGGTACCATTCGAATCGTATGGACCTCACGAATTTACCTATGGCCTCAATTAGGTCTACAATTACCTGCACTGAAAAGCCCTAAAAAAAACCCTAGGAATTCGTTCATGGCTAAACATGGTTATCGTGCCCAGAATTCAAATTAACGTTCCAGAAACAATGAATACATCACAATAATCACAGATATGCAATTAAAATTCGTTTATGATGCATGTTATGGAGTAATCGAGTAGGTTTTTAAAGGGACAAAGAACGACTTACAGTGCCCTGTTCTTGGTGTTTTGATTGCGTGTAGTGATCCTAACAGGTTCAGAATGCGTCTGTGAATCTTTTGGGATGCTAGGAACGGCTTGAATCGCACTCTAACTCCAAATTCGTTCTTGACTTGTTCTTGAAGTTTAAGAACAAAACTAGGGCTCCTGGAGGCAGAAAATCGTCCCCCAATGCTCTGTGTTTGTTGTGTATATATAGGTGAAGAGATTAGGTTAACAAATTTGGATCAAATCTTCCTTGAATCTTGGATTGCAAGTTTTGGAAATTTGTTTGGAAATATGTTTTCAAATCTTTCTAAATCAGTTCCATTCTAATATTTTCTTCCCCAATGAGCCTTGCACGAAATTTCTAGTGAATATTGGATATCTTGATGGTTAATGATTATTAAACTTTGAATAAATCTTGTGAAATCAACAATGGTTATTTGTTGGAAATTAGATTTATGAAAGTTTCTAAAACAAGCCAATATTGGTTCAATTTGCTCAAATCTTATTTGGTCCATTAATTAGAAAATATTTGATTGAATCTTGGCCAAAAATTGAAGAGAGATTTATATCTTTTTTACTTTTATTATTTTACATGATTAATTTATGATTTAAAATAAATAAAACCATAAAATAATCAATAAAAATAATAAAAATAATGAGATATAATTTTTGGGGCGTGCATGGGTCTAAGATGAAGTTTGGATAAAGAAAACATAGGCCCATTTGGAAATATTTGAAATTTTGAGCCTTTTCTTTTCACATTTTTCCCTCCAAAATAACCAACTTTGACATGGTGTATCTCCCTCATTTTTTGAGATATGGGGGTGTTCTAAGACATTCTGGAAACCTTGGAGTGTCCTCTAACCAATGTCTTTGGTCTCATATCAAAATTATTTTCCATGCTCATTTTATGTCCTTTTGAAAAAAGTGTCTTTTTGTTGACTTTTGAAAAGGACCTATAATGTATGGAGCCATAATTCTTAAACCATTGACCTGTGAGCTTTGATTCTTGGACCATTGGATAGAGGAATGAATTCTCTTCAAAATGAGATTTGGTGGGAATTTTTCTGATGAAGTATGAATATTTGGTGAATTTTCAAAGTTTGGTTGACTTTTTCAGTTCATGCCAAAAATAGTAACTCTTGACTTTTGACTTTTCTGATCTTTCCTTGCATCATCATGATCAATCCTTGATCAAATGATGATTTTAGGGTTATGAGGATGTTGTTGACCAAGTATCTGGAACTTTTGACTGTATTTTGGCTTGAAATGACTGTTTTGCCCTTGAGAGTCGACTGTTGACCTAGTCATGATTTGTGGGACTAAGTTTGCTCTGTTTGTCTTGAAACTTTATATGGAGATGCTTTGGGATGTTAGTGACCTTATGGAACCACCTTGAGCCATTGACTCAATGATTTTCCTCTGAATTATTCAAACCCTAGTTTAGAACTTCTGTGTGGGAGACTGTGTTTTGGAGCTTTGTCTTATGATTTGGTTTTGTGTATGAAAAATAGCATGGGCAAATTTTGGGGTATGACAGCTGCCCCTGTTCAATTATCTTAAACCTGAAGATGTAGAGTGGTCTGCGCGCCAGTCGGTATCTGAAGGTGGAAGATGATTGAACATAAGAATACCAAGAAATTTGCCCTATTTGAAGTAGGGACTTTTGTCGGAGATGGGCTTGTGGATACCATCTGGTAGTTGAATTTTGAGAAGGTGTTGTTTGCGCGTTGATCGTGTCATTAACGTTCGTGGTAAATGAATTAGATCCTTGGGAATTGATCGTGTCAGTATCGTTCGTGATACTTGAATTAGATCTTGGAAAGATGATCGTGTCTACACCATTTGTGATGATAGAATTAGATCTGAAGAGATAATCGTGTCTTCATCGTTAGTGATGATAGAATTAGATCTGAAGAGATAATCGTGTCTTCATCGTTAGTGATGATAGAATTAGATTCTCTTGTCGTGTCAGCACCGTTCGTAGTGACTGAATTAGACTGGGAAGGCCAGTGATCGTGTCCACACCGTTCGTGATGATAGAATTAGACCTCTGATCGCTTGATCGTGTCAGTACCGTTCGTGGTAACCGAATTAGATCTTCGAGCATTGACCGTGTCAGTACCGTTTGTAGTAGCTGAATTAGATCTTGAAAATGATCGTGTCATTACCGTTCGTGGTAGATGAATTAGACCTTGGAAAGTTGGAGTTTTCGTTCATTTGTCTGTACCTGTATTCTGCAGAAGGTAAGATTAAATTTATGCAATGTCATGATGCATGTGTTATGTAATGAGTTTCTTAAAATAAATGAGAAACTTATATGCTATGTATCATGAAGTGATGTATGCGATGTATGAATATGTATGTGATGTATATGATGTATATGATGTATATGATGTATGACTAATATTGTTCTAAGAAAATAAATCTTTGTATCATTGTGACTTTGATGTCTGATCTTGTTTTGAAGACATACGCTGGGGATTTATGATTTTTTCTTGGGGATGATCAGTAACTTGATGTACCCTGATTGGGGATGAGAGATATTAGTAATCCATGTTGGAGAAGAGCAAAATGTTGGAGAACCGGTATTGTTGAAGATGTAAACTCTGTTGGGGAGTCATGTCTTTGTCGGGACGAGAGCATTTGAAGATGATTACTCTGTGGGGATATGATCTTGTGAACCCGGCTCTGTGGGGAGACATGAGTGTCTTGAAAGTTGCCCCTAGTATTATAGTAACTACCATTCCTGGATTTGATTAGGACACACCACTGAGTATTGATCAAGATGTCAAAACTGGACTTGCATAGATTTGCCCCTGTTAGTAGGAACTTTTGAAAAGATTCGCTTTGCGAGGACTTTATGAAGTGTATATTGTAGGCGGCATGCCCCTAGTAATTGTAAACTTAGGATGATTCCCCTGACTGTTTGGCTTTTGAGAGATTCTTGGAATCTTGACTTGATTGCCCCAGATTGATTGGGCAAACCGTGCCATGCCCCTCGTGTGCGTAGGAGACATTGCTTCTTGGAGTAATCTTGTCTGTCGGGATAACTTTCAGTCGTTAGTTGTACCCTGTGCAAATTCTTTCTGTTGCTAACATTTGAAATTATGTAGTAGAATTTGTTTAGTAATGAATTCATGAGATGCAATGCATACGTTTGTCTTGAGTTTTGAAAAAACGTTAAAACAAGAGATGTAAAAGCGTGATATTTGTAAAACATGCTATTTTTGTAGAAGCAAAATATCGACTCAGCATTTTAGTAAACCTTAAGGAGTCGGGATACCTTTTTGGTGACAGTACGCTTTCGAACTAACCATGCTTCAATTAGGACTTTCAAGGGTTGTAACGTGGCTTGGTTCACGGTTTAAGAAACAAAAGATAATGGCTCAAAATTTGATTGTAACCACCCCTCTTCGTGATGATCTTCAGTCTTGAGCTCAGTTAATTCAACTTATGCATTCGGGTTCCAAGAGACTTTTGGATTTGCACCTTTAATAATGATGATGGTTCACAAGCAAAGAGAACTTTTGAGATGACAGTCGCTTCTTCCTTTTGGTAGTCACAACATTGTGTTGTTCAGGAATTTGTTGACTTCTTTTTTCATCTTTTTGATATCCCTAATTTTTGCCTGAACTGTCTTTTTTGAGCTTACAGTCAGCGGGATGCCTTGATTTTTGCCTAAGTCACCTTTTTGATTTTTGACTTAGCAGGCTTTTCTTTGTATATGTTTTTTCCATCATTTTTTTTTGTGAAAGATATTGACTGCCTTGCTTAATGTTTGATGAACCATTATTGGTTTTGATTAACATCTCCAACACTTCTTTGATGTGTGCGGATGAACGCTTGTGATTAAAATCTTTGTTGAAAGGTGTATTGAGTGATTCTCTTAAAATAGAATGCACAGCCAAATTAACTGAGAACTACCCTGCCCCAGGTTACGATCGAGGGTTTTGAATTAGTACAAGAAAGAAACTTCTACTTCTTAGGCTCAAAGGGGTTGACGAGGGATTAACATCCTTATATCTCCACTGTTTAAGAGTTGAAACAATGCCTGTACATCATCAGCATAGTCTGTTCAAAAGCATACTATATGAGGTTGCGGTATCGTTTTCGTCATCCTCCCTCAAAAGGTATACAACTTCAGCAGGAGTTGAGTATCATAAAACATATGCAAAGTAAAGATGCAGTTTTAGATGAGTGATAGCGAAATAATTTATTCAAGACAAACATATGCAATGCACTGATGATGATTATTAAGACAGATAATGTCTATCATAAGTCGAATGTTTAAACAAACAGAAAAGAAACATGCAAATGAAAGTAGAGCTAATGATCCAAAAGTTCGTCCGTCGAGACGTCAATCAATCTTATCATGACTAGGCATAGGAGCAGTGATCACCACAGGGGTTTCAGGAGGGTTGGATTTGATTTCTCCGTCATTGATCAAATTTTGAATCTTATTCTTTAATGTCCAGCAATTGTTTGTGTAATGTCCAAGAATGTTGGAATGGCACGCGCACCTCGCATTGGGATTATAGTCAGGAATGTAGGTGTTAGAATTCGTTGGCTCGATTGCCCTGAGCGTCTGGATCATATGAGTGAGTTGATTGTTGTGACTCAGTTGTCGTGATTTCATTATCGTGACTCAGTTGTCATGATTCCATTATCGTGACTCAGCTGTCGTGATTCCATTATCGTGACTCAGTTGTCGTGATTCCATTATCGTGACTCAGTTGTCGTGACTTTGTTGTCGTGACTCAGTTGTCGTGATTCCATTATCGTGACTCAGTTGTCGTGATTCCATTATCGTGACTCAGTTGTCGTGACTTTGTTGTCGTGACTCAGTTGTCGTGATTCCATTATCGTGACTCAGTTGTCGTGATTCCATTATCGTGACTCAGTTGTCGTGACTTTGTTGTCGTGACTCAGTTGTCGTGATTCCATTATCGTGACTCAGTTGTCGTGATTCCATTATCGTGACTCAGTTGTCATGATTCCATTATCGTGACTCAGTTGTCGTGATTCCATTATCATGACTCAGTTGTCGTGATTCCATTATCATGACTCAGTTGTCGTGACTTTGTTGTCGTGGTCTTTTCTAATTTGAGTGTCATGATTAAATCTTTAATGGCACGCTTCAACGGTCTACCATCCTTTACACCATAACCATGATTGTTTGAATAATAAGCGCATCTCGCATTGTAATTGTACCCCAAGAATAGGAGTGCCTTTAATTCTTCTTGCCCCTTGGCTAAGTGAAAGATTATTTTCTGGAACTGGTTATTCTGAGCCTGAAGATTTTTGACAGATTGTTCGAGATCCATTTGTGCTGAAATAAACAGCGAGGAGGTGAGAAACCTGTTGTGAGAGACCTGTTATGCGATGTTATGAATGCAAATGCAATATTTTCAAGGATCTCTGGAAATTTAGTTAGCAACGTTTAAAAAATGATTTGGTCGCTTCTTTGTTTGAAGAAATCCGAAATTTGTCTTTGAACGTCTTTCTTTGAGAATCAAGCTCACCATGTCGAGTGGGTCATCGCCTTTGATTCGGGATACTTCTGAATCTGAAAATTCATGGCCAGAGGAAAGTAAATCCTCTTGCCCCTTGCTAGGTACTGAGTCTTTGAATTGGAAGGTGTGTGACCAGAGGAAAATAAATCCTCATGCCCCTTAATTAGGAAATCAGTCCTTGATAGGAGTCCCTGAAATTATGCGCCCTAAATCCCTAAGATCCTTGAAAGGGTTAGTTAAATCATGTTATGCTTATGATGTCATGATGTCATGCGAATGCAGTTCATTAGGCATAGTGTGAGATAGTAAGGACAAACAAGTCCTTTCAGCAAAACCTGCGAGGAAACGAAGGTTAGTAGTAAACACAAACAAGTCACGCAAGTCACACAATTTTTGGCTTAAGGCTTGCATGGAGTCTGATCAGGTGTCCTTCCCAAAGGTATTTCTATGGATAAGGAGATTTCAGCAACGGGTTCTACCGAGTTACCCAGAATTGTCAGCCCTCCTAAAGCACCCTCGAACATGATACATACATACCATGCAATGATACTTTGAGAAAGAACCTATCTGAGTTGTAGTATCGGGTAACAACTATGCTCTCAACATACATCAAGAGTAGTCTCCCCACTACGTTCCTAAAAGTCAAGATGGGTTAAAGGTAACTAAAGGTCCTTAAGCTCCGACTCACCCACAGGTATCCACACGAACCTCCCTCATACAAGAGAAGCATGTAAACACCCATAGAGGCCTAACTCAAGCGTGAACTCTCATATTGACCAATCCCAAGCATACACAAGGGAGGTCGCCATGACTATGCCACTTCCTATCTTAGATGTACTTGAATCCGGGTGTAGGATTCGTCCTTCAGTTAATTCCCAAAACGCCCCTGAAAAATAAAACAAACAAAGCAAACAATAGAAACATTTAAGTGAATCCTAAACTTTTGAGGTAACCCCTCTTTTATCGAAATATCCCCAGCAGAGTCTCCAGTTCTGTAACACGGTGAACTGACTTTTTATCGATCGAAATGTCGCGGTTAAGCATGAGTCGCCACCGACTTTTATTTTATCCAAACAAATTCAGAAAGGCAAAAAGAAACAGAAAAAACCTTTTAAGAAAACTGAGTTCGGGGGGTAATTTATGCAAAGGGAAGGTGTAAGGCACCCTTTGCATCCATGGTTTTCCATGGGCTCTTAATTGCTTTGCTTGCTCGTTTGTTTAGAAAATGTAGATGAAAGAGATAGGGACTTTAGCTTGTGAATAAGCGTTGCCCTTTTGAAAAATTATGAGAAAGAATATAATAAAAAGGTTTGAGCATTGCAAGGCAATTAGGGGCAATTACCTTAAACTCAGATGATAGGTCTCTTTTTAGCCTTTCAGAATGAAAGGGTCTATCCTTGCCATAAGAGGGCAGGAAGCCTTTCGTTTGGAGGTTGAAGGGTCATCGAAGCATCCTTTGCCATAAGACTGTCCCATGCCATAGAAGGGCAGGTAGTCTAAGGCAAGGATCAGAATAAGCCATTTTTCGTAGGCAGCCAGAAGATACCTCAGCCTTTTTCCGTAGGCAACATCCGAGGGTCGAGGTCATTTGTGTATCGAAGGCAGCATCATTTAGGGTGTGACCTTTTTATCGAGGCAACATGGCTGAGGTATCTTCGAATTCGAGGGACGTGGCTTATTCTGCAAAAACACAAAGGCAACAGGCAACAAGGCAACAGGCAACAGAGAGGGTTACCCAAAAAGCGTGCGTGTGTGCATCAATCACGTGATTCAATTCAAAATATATTATCTTGTAATTAATTATTCTAGTCAGTTTAAGGTTGCCACTCCCTATTTTACTAACCACGCAGTATATAAAGCAATAAAGGGAAGGGGGAAGATGAAACCAGCGGAGGAGAGGGGAATTGTAACCAGCGGATCCCTTAATAGGGTTTGGCATAAGTAATAATAAAATAAAAAGAAGAAAAGATTTAGGGTTACCGATGACGTAGCTTTGGCATTTGACAAACCCTGAAAGAAAGAAAAAATGGCAAACAAAAGAGAGTGAGTGCATTATCGGTTCGGGGACAATTAGGGTTAACTTTAATAAAATAAAAGATAAATAAATTAATAATGAATAATAAATAATACTTAGCTTCGATTTGGATTTGATCTGATATGGTTAGAGTCGGAGGAAACCTCGGAGGTAACCCTGAAAAGACAAGGCAGAAAGAGAGGGTGAATGCAAGGCAAACCCTAATATCAAAATAATTTAGATGTAATTTAAATTAAATGAAATTAAATTACTTAACTTTGAGGTTTGTGGAAGGCGTGCGCTCGGGACGAACCATATTGCTAACCCTGATAATGCATAGAAAAGAAAATAAAATCAGTGTATGGCATGTTCCTCGTAAACCCTGATTAGGGCATAAATCAAAATAAATGACTTAATTAATTATTGGTCTCTCGACCTAATTAATAAAATCGAGGGTAAAAATAATTTTTAGGAATTTTTTAGAATTAAAATAAAATAAATACGAATTTTTGAAAGATTTTTAATAATTAAATCAGTTTAGATAATAATTTTATAAATAATATGAGTATTATATTTTATATAATATAAATAAGTAATCAACATAAATTTATTTATAAAAAAAAATCTATATAATTTATGTATAATTAGTTTTTGTTTGAAGAAAACATATATATATATATATATATTAAATGAAAAAAAAGAAGTAGATAAAAGAATTATATAATTGAAAAATAAAAAAATTGTAAAATACTCAGCTGGATCGTATGCTTCGCGCGCGTGATGTGCATGGTGCGCCTGCAGCTCCATAAGCGTAGGATCAGAAGCCTGATGAGATGAACGGCCAAGATGCGAAGGTATACGGTAGTGGCGTGTTTCTTAACGCGTTGGATCCATTCGGTTTGAAAATCAAACGCGCGCCGAATCCAGCCAGTAAGGAAGTGACACGCAGTCATCTTCATCCTCCCTTCCGTCGTCTTAGCCCTGCAACTGGCTTTTAGCGACGGACGCTTCCATAGCTACAAACCTGCCTCATACGAATACAAGAAAACAAAGGAGAAAATATTTCGCGAGGGTACCATTCGAATCGTATGGACCTCACGAATTTACCTATGGCCTCAATTAGGTCTACAATTACCTGCACTGAAAAGCCCTAAAAAAAACCCTAGGAATTCGTTCATGGCTAAACATGGTTATCGTGCCCAGAATTCAAATTAACGTTCCAGAAACAATGAATACATCACAATAATCACAGATATGCAATTAAAATTCGTTTATGATGCATGTTATGGAGTAATCGAGTAGGTTTTTAAAGGGACAAAGAACGACTTACAGTGCCCTGTTCTTGGTGTTTTGATTGCGTGTAGTGATCCTAACAGGTTCAGAATGCGTCTGTGAATCTTTTGGGATGCTAGGAACGGCTTGAATCGCACTCTAACTCCAAATTCGTTCTTGACTTGTTCTTGAAGTTTAAGAACAAAATTAGGGCTCCTGGAGGCAGAAAATCGTCCCCCAATGCTCTGTGTTTGTTGTGTATATATAGGTGAAGAGATTAGGTTAACAAATTTGGATCAAATCTTCCTTGAATCTTGGATTGCAAGTTTTGGAAATTTGTTTGGAAATATGTTTTCAAATCTTTCTAAATCAGTTCCATTCTAATATTTTCTTCCCCAATGAGCCTTGCACGAAATTTCTAGTGAATATTGGATATCTTGATGGTTAATGATTATTAAACTTTGAATAAATCTTGTGAAATCAACAATGGTTATTTGTTGGAAATTAGATTTATGAAAGTTTCTAAAACAAGCCAATATTGGTTCAATTTGCTCAAATCTTATTTGGTCCATTAATTAGAAAATATTTGATTGAATCTTGGCCAAAAATTGAAGAGAGATTTATATCTTTTTTACTTTTATTATTTTACATGATTAATTTATGATTTAAAATAAATAAAACCATAAAATAATCAATAAAAATAATAAAAATAATGAGATATAATTTTTGGGGCGTGCATGGGTCTAAGATGAAGTTTGGATAAAGAAAACATAGGCCCATTTGGAAATATTTGAAATTTTGAGCCTTTTCTTTTCACATTTTTCCCTCCAAAATAACCAACTTTGACATGGTGTATCTCCCTCATTTTTTGAGATATGGGGGTGTTCTAAGACATTCTGGAAACCTTGGAGTGTCCTCTAACCAATGTCTTTGGTCTCATATCAAAATTATTTTCCATGCTCATTTTATGTCCTTTTGAAAAAAGTGTCTTTTTGTTGACTTTTGAAAAGGACCTATAATGTATGGAGCCATAATTCTTAAACCATTGACCTGTGAGCTTTGATTCTTGGACCATTGGATAGAGGAATGAATTCTCTTCAAAATGAGCTTTGGTGGGAATTTTTCTGATGAAGTATGAATATTTGGTGAATTTTCAAAGTTTGGTTGACTTTTTCAGTTCATGCCAAAAATAGTAACTCTTGACTTTTGACTTTTCTGATCTTTCCTTGCATCATCATGATCAATCCTTGATCAAATGATGATTTTAGGGTTATGAGGATGTTGTTGACCAAGTATCTGGAACTTTTGACTGTATTTTGGCTTGAAATGACTGTTTTGCCCTTGAGAGTCGACTGTTGACCTAGTCATGATTTGTGGGACTAAGTTTGCTCTGTTTGTCTTGAAACTTTATATGGAGATGCTTTGGGATGTTAGTGACCTTATGGAACCACCTTGAGCCATTGAATCAATGATTTTCCTCTGAATTATTCAAACCCTAGTTTAGAACTTCTGTGTGGGAGACTGTGTTTTGGAGCTTTGTCTTATGATTTGGTTTTGTGTATGAAAAATAGCATGGGCAAATTTTGGGGTATGACACATGTTCATCCGCCGGCCGCCGTTCTTGCGCTTGGAATGAGGGAAGAAGAACGAGACTGATGGTCACAAATTTCTAACCCTAATCCCTTTTCATTTTAACAATGTGTTTAATTTGAGGAATTGTTAGTAATTGGCATTAATCTCGTTTAATTGACATGGTGATTAACTTGAAAATGATATAAAAATCTGGATAATTGTCAAATGAAAATCTCAATCCATGGATCAATTTGCTTGGGCCTTGCTCACACGAATTACTGCTCACGCCCCCCTTAGCCCATATTGCATCTGTTTGGCTGAAAACTATAACAAAAACAAGTTGATTGGGCTAGACTCCCTGGGCCTTGCGCCTTACCCCTTTGCACCTATGTTTCCACATTACACCCCCCTGATTCATGAAAAATCATTTTAGATTTAATTGTTTTAACTAGTTTGCTTCAAATTTCTTTTAGGTAATAAAAATGTCACAAAAACAATTGATTTTTGATTAGATTTCCGCATGATAAAAGAATAATAAAAAAACATGTAATATTTTTTTTGTTAGAATTTAAATATTTTGTTATATAATTTAGTTTTAATTCTTTGATAAAATGCCATGAAAAACAATTTAATTTTGTTAGATTTTTGTTTAGGATTTAATAAGAACTTAATTGATAGTATTTTCTATAGCGTGCTTCCTTGTTACTACTGATTTGTTTGCTGAGATGTGCGAGGTACTTCGAGAGAGTCTTCAATTGTGACTCGACTTGCTTCGTGTTCCACTTTATTTGTGGGACACAAATTCGCTTCCAGTGCGATTTAGCTTACGACTTGATTTGTGTCGTGTTCCACTTTATTTGTGGGACACGAACCTATTTCTGATGCCAGTCACCTGATCTCTCATTCATTGAGATGTATACTCTTGTATTGTCTAGATTGTTTCTCTTGCAGGTTGCTCGTGTGGTTATGCTCGACGTGTACCACATGTCGCTCGTGATTTATTTTCACGACGACGCTTTCTGACTTGCTTTGCTTGATGATGGCTTAGGCGAAGTATTCCGGACTTCTCCGCTTCTCTGCTTACTAGCTCATTGTGGATTTTCTATCCGTTCGGTATTGTCTCCTGGTCCCTTTTACCGCTTTCTACATCGTCCTATAACATGAGAAGTAGGACCTAGGCATTCATCTGGCCAAACCCTCGAAAGAGGCTCTGTTTTTGTTGGTGTGTTTACATTTGTGCTTTGCGGCTGGGAGTCACGGTGTAATAAGACCTTTAAAGGCACTCTGTTAAGTCCTCATGGAAGGCATGCAGAAAGGGTTAGCAATCAGCCCCCGCCCAGTCTCATCGAGTCCGTTCAGTAAGCGCACGCTACGCGTTGCTTGGTTCTGAACCAGCACAAGATCCTGTTATCGAGTATACCAGGTAAAGGGTTCATGCAGTCGAACCCCCGCATTTCCTATAGCTTACGTTGACCGACGTTGATGCTCGGTGTACGCATGTACCATTTTCCTTTTGGATCCGTGACGGCTTGATTGCTGAGAGGGACTCGCTCCTCTTGTCTATGGCCTGATCATTTTCGCAAGGTCTAATGCTTGGTTGACTCGAGTGATCCTCTCCCCTTGGCTATGGCGGGACCGCTTTTCTACCACTCGGCATGTGCCGTTGGTTTTGCTTGCTTTACGAGCGGAGCTCGTTTCTGTGATACTTTTGTTTGCATTCGCTTTTCCCCATATGTTGCTAGCTTAGTTTATACTTGTACCCTTTGTATGATAACATAGGTAGCAAGCTTTCCCCCTTAGCTTAGGTTTTCCTCATGCATTCTTTAAAACACAAACCACACTCTTTGATTTTCTTTTCTTAAGAGCTTGTTATTTCCGCTCCATTCCCAAGCGTAAGACTCCAAAGGACGAGCAGCGGAGTGCAAATGTAACTCGTTCACCTAAAAAACACAAACAAACAGAAATTAGTTAACCGAGCTACGGTAGCTCTGATTCTGCAAAACAGATACGTAGGCAACGGGGTAGGGCGCGTGCGAGCACAATCCTTTTTTTCCCCTACATTCTGCATTCATTTTAGTCCAGATTAGCGTAGATTTGTTACACACCCATAGATTTAGACACTAGCGTGGATACCATCGAGTACGATGGGCGCGTGGGGTGCTAACACCTTCCCCTCGCGTAACCGACTCCCTTACCAATTTTCTCTGGTCGTGAGACCGTTGTTTTTGTTTTGTGGTTTGCTGGCATTCCCTTCCTTTTCAGGATAAATATGTTAGTCGCGACTCTATTAATTTTCGCGGTAGCGACAGCTAGTCAGTCTATTTTTTGAACCAAAGGCTCTGATACCATTTGTTGGGGAGTGTTTTTCACCAGGGAGCATTGATACATAGAAAAAGTAATTTATCATTGAAATTAAAATTATTTTTATTAAAAATATAGTATTTAATCAAAAATATAAAATATACAAACTTATTATATTGACTTAAATATATATATTTGAATAAATAAAATAGTATTTATTATGACTCTGTTTTAAATAAAAAATATAACCTAGGTCTCTTCATATAAATATAAATTTTGGGGCCTAAAGCAAGAACTTTATTGTGTGTCCAAGGCTGAATTTGAACCCAAAACCTCTAGTTAAATTGGAAAAAACTCTCGCCATCTCATCCATGTGTTATTGGGTAAAATTAAATGTATATTATATTATGTTAAAATGTTAAAGGACATATGTTGCTATATAAGTAAAACTCAAATTGAATAATCTATAATATAAGAAGATTAATGGCTCTGGAAACACCAATTTTCCCTCTGCCTTTTCATCTATCAAGTGTCTGATTTAGGGGCAAAACATGTCAAAATTTTTCAAATTCCAATTATTGATGTCATATTGTCTCTTTCAAATGTCATAGTTCTCCTCTTTTGCATTTAGTTTCTTTTTTCTTTGGTTCATTCATTCTAGTTATCAAATACATGTTCCACCTTTCTTCTCTCTTTTCTTATCTCTACTTTCCTTCTTCTTCTCTATCTTCTTTTCATTATTTGTTTTTCCTTGTTCTTCTCTATCTTCTATTAACCCATCTCCCTCTCTATTTTATAAATCATCTCTTTTAATGACAAATTTCTTCTCCTAAAGTGCAATTCAAAACAAGAGCAAAGACCCATATCGTTTTTTCTACCATTGTTGACTGCGAAACCTTTGAGATCTAATAAATTTTTTGATAATGTCTCTCTTTCCTTTTTTATTTATTTTCCTTTGTATCAATTTTGTATCTAACACAAAGGAGAATAAATTGAAATCCCATTGTATTTTTTCCAGGGAACAAGTAGAGGCACCTCTTATACATTTCCTTTAGATGGAGATAGTAAGGGTTACAGGCGTTGGTTGCGAAATTAGAGAAAGTGGAATCAGCCATTGAAAACAAAAGGTAAACATAAAAGGATGAAGGAGAGGGAAAACAAAGGTTAGGGTTGGTATAATTTTGTGGAATTTAGTGTGAATGGAGGAAGAAGAAGAAGAGGAATTAGAGTTTTAGATTTTGGGCTTGGTGCAAAATATGAAGAAATAAGGGTTTTCTAGAATTTGTAAGGAAAATTTTTTCTGGAGATTGTCAATGATGGCAAATCAGATATGGGTTTATATAAGCGGGGGGGCTTGAAAAGACGTATTTTTTGGGTTCAAGAGATGAATGATCTAACAAATTTTGGGTTTAGGGAGTTTGTGTTCTTGATAGGGAAGTGAAAATTTGGGTTCATGAATTTGATGTTCTTGGTAAGAAAGAGGTTTTATGAGTTCAGTGATATTTTATTCTGGGAGGGAAGAAATTTTCTGGATTCGATAGAGTATAGTTCTTGGTATTGAAGTTGATTTATGAGTTTATGAGAGATGAGATTTTTGAAGTGATGAATTTTTCTAGAAAAAAAGATGAATATGATGAAGGAACAAGACGAAGATCTGGGTTTTGGGAGAGAGAATTTGAATATGTTTTCTAGTAGAAAAGAGAATAGAGAGAGTGAAAAAGGAAAAATGAGAGAGAAAAAAGTTTTGAATTTTCTTATCTGAATCAAGAAGAAGGAAGATAAGGTGTAATCTGCGAATGGCCAATTGACAGGAGACACGTTGGAGTTGTTGCAGGAATGAGGATAACTTATGCAAAAAAATTCTGGGTAGACGAAAAATGGCAGAATAAAGGAGAAACACGTGTGGAAAAGAAGAAGATGGAATGTCAGACCGTGTATATCTTTATTATCCATTCTTCGTAATATAGTCTTCCTGTTGTATTCATACATAAACACTATGAAGTAAAATAAAATTAACTTCCAAAAATCGAGCAAATTGATGAGTAAAAGGATAGAATGCTTAAGAGAGAATTTAAAAGAGAATCTTATAATAATACACTACTACTAAAATATTAAATGTAATTTGGTCATAATGGAATAACCCATCAATAAATTTCAAAAAAAAAAAAATTAGAAAATCAAAATATATAATTTAGAACAAAATATATTTTTGATTATAATATTGGCAAATGGAGTATTTGATTCTTTAGACGAAGTTGGTTAGAATAATAACCCGATTATTATTGTTATTTGGGAAAAGGTGATCATCCGGAACCTCTTTACACCACTTCCCGTCGTCACCTCTTCAATCTCTCCCTCTCTCAAAACTTCCAACCCTTCCAGGTTCGTCTAATTCATCCTATTCTTATCTCTTTCTTTTGATTTTCATTTTCAACTTTTCTCCACATCAATCATCTCATCCTGTAATTTTTTTTATCTTTTTTTTTTTTTTTCGAAATTGAGAAGAGAACTTCAAAAATCGGTTTCATTTTTTGCTTAGTGATTTTGATATTAAAATTTTGGTAGCTAATTTGTGAAAAGCAAATTCGGTTATGTGCGACGTTTGAACTTATCTGCTAAAATTTTGATAGAAAAATATGAGAATGTTGTATTTAAGTGGAAGTAGTTAATGGTTTTTGATTATTGTTTATGTTTATTATGCCCAGTGAATTTGGGAATTTCAGACATGTCAAGTGGATCTGTGCGACGGGTTTCTCGCGAAGATATTCAGCTGGTAAGTTGTTTTTTTGCTACACACACCTGCACTTTCAGTTTTTAATTTGTACCATTGTTAGTTTAACGGGGAAAACGAGAACGTGAAATTTGGACCATTGTTAGTTTAACGGGAAAAGGAGAACGAGAAAAGAGAATTGTACTATCTTAAAACCCTTTAGTGAGAGGTTTTGTAGGATTGGAAACTTTCAATTTCAAGGTTATTTGAAACTTTATCGTAACTTTTATTTATACTCGATGACTCTATTCTTTGACCAGTACTAGTAGCTGCACGTGTGTTAGAACTAAGAACCTTCAGCAAGGGTTATGTGGTGAGGTGTTTTAGGAGGTGGTTGATTAAAGATGAGAGGGATTATCGACTGTATGATCAGAAGCACCAGATTCTAAAATTTAGGAAGGAATAAGCAAACAGTCTAATTACCAAAATGAGCCAGGATAGCTGGTTGAAGAGCATGTTGGAGAGCCACCAAGTTATGATTGAGAACTAATCTCCAACAGTATTGGAGCAAAGTGGGGAACCAAAACAATCAACCTCAGGTTGCTAATGAACTAAAAGTGGGGTGCAAACAACTAGAAAGCGCTTAAACAGTGAGAGACGTGCAGTGGCATATACATCACAGCAATTGAAAAACTCAGTAATGAGAGTTTGTGAGACGTCCTAGGGCAATGGGGCTCAGGGGCATGGCTGATTAGCAGCCTTTGGTCCAAACGTTGGTGTTCTCTTGTACACCCAACCTCAAAACTGAAACCAGGAGTTACTTAACGATGGCTAAACCTAGAAACAACGATTTTTGGAACCTAGCTCTTGATACAAACTTATGACTGAACAATATAGTATCAAAGAGAGACCAGGATACAATATATAGACATGAGGCAAATCTAAGCCCTCCCTAAAGGTTAGGAAATAGAATCAGCATAAAAGGACTATTAGGAAAGATTTCTGCAAATACAATCCAGTTAATATATTAAATGATACTAATATTATTTTACAATATCTCAACAAAAAGTTTTGTATTTAAGGACTATTGCTTGCCTACTGATATTATTTTACAATATCTAAACAATTCTGTTGATCCTTTATTTTTATCTTTCCCCTTTGACTGAATCTTCCTAAAATCTCTTTATTTTTACCTGACACTGGCAATGGTGTTTATTTGGATCATTTCAGGTACAAAATCTCATAGAGCGATGTCTGCAACTATATATGAACCCAAAAGAAATTGTGGAAACTCTACTAGCTCAAGCAAAAATTGAGCCTGGTTTTACAGAACTTGGTATGAACTTGTTCAGTATTATGTTCTTCTGCTTTACTGCCTTATCCAAATTGCAAATAAGTGAAGTTTTATTTTCATTGGAGTTGATAGAAGCTTTCTAGATGATTTCTTTGCCTTTACATATGCTGTGGATAGTATTGTATCAATGACAGAATCCTCTGCTGCTGAGATGTGATATGAATATTATGAAATCCGCTTTAGCTTTTAAGAGTTGATTTTGCACTACTGTCGCATTCTATTCTTCGTTTCTGTTTTCGATGATTACTCATCGGCCTTCCAGTTGTCATTTTTCTTTGCTTTTGTATAATATTTTGTCTGCTGTCTTTGAGGCACTTAATGATAAAGATTATTTACTAAAAGGAAAAGAAGAACAGACGCCGCAAAATAATATTTGTGTCCATGCTGTGTTTATCTGAGGCATGAGTTTATGTTGAAAACTTTATAAACACTTTGAGTACTCCTCCTAATTGTATTTTACAATTATTTTACTTACTGTTTCTTGAACTTTTGTGCCAACACAAATTGGAATAGTACAATAATTAATAAATAATATCATTTTATATGTCATATTATAACCATGATATGTCCTATAAATTTAAAAGTTATCTATTTATTCTCGCCGGTTGTAATGTTGTCCCGTCATATATGTGCTTCCTAGCTTAAAAGGACCAAACATGACATTAAAAATGTTTAATTGATTGAGTTCAAATTTACTTATCCAAACAAGCATTTCTTTGTCGTATATACAATAGTATTTGTTGCTTGATACTTTGTTCATAGATTGCTGTAAGAAGCCTCCAGAGATTTCTATTGGAGTTAAATATTGAGGCAGTTAATCTAAACTCATCATTATAGTATAATATGTGGTCCTTGTTGCTCATTACTTCATGTGTACTTTTGAAAATTAATAACATTGAAATTCTGATAGAAATGATGCAAATGTTAATCATGTCTTATTTTCTATATATAAATTTATCAGTGATTTAAAAAATGAATGCCAGAGACAGAGAAACCTATAGTCTTTTTCCATGTAAATTGCGATTCATATTTACATGTTTTCACATTTGTGTTCTGTCTCAACTTATTTAATTTTGCTGTAATTAGTTTGCATTTACTATCACATAATATGTAAACTTCCTTTACAAGAAAGATAAGTAACTTCTGAATAAGAAACAATATGTAAACTACATGGCATACTAGTTGATAGATGCTGTTGAAATTAGAAATTTCAAACATGGGCTCTGTACTTTTGTCATGTCAGTATTATAAACGTCAACACGGCTTTGGTACTTTCCCAAGTCATGTCAAGTTATGTTCTAGCTCCCATACCTCCCTTGGAGATATGTTCCTATCTGGATTAAGGTTTGGTTTTGATTTTAGTTGTTGTTGAAAGTCTTTAGTGGTTGAATTAGATATTGGAGTAAAAAACAGAAGATGTGAAAGTATTGTATGATATCATCTCAGAGTATATTAGATTATCTCACAAGATTAGTATTTTATCTTAGAGTATCTATTTCATGATTTGCTTCCCTTACTTTGGATATAAAATCTTGTATTAGTATATATAAAGGTTAGTGCGGGTTAGTGCTTAGTCTTTTTTTGTTTCAAATTTATCATCCGTCATATCAAACCATAATTACTTTTTAAACTTTTCATTCTTTCTCTTCACCCTTTATCTAAACTCCTAAAATATCTAATAAAAGTAAATAGTTACCCTGTCAACCATGATTCAGTTTTCTCTTTCTAACATGTACATGTGTATTGATGCTTCAGTTTGGCAAAAGCTTGAAGAAGAAAATCAAGAATTTTTCAAGGCTTATTATTTGAGGTTGCTGCTGAAGGAGCAAATAACTGAGTTCAACAGGTTGCTTAAGGAACAAGCTGATTTAAGTCAGCTACAATCAACTGCTGTTGCTTCACTACCCAACTCTAATGGTTCACATGTTTCTTCATGTAAGTCTCTATGATTTCCATAGACATTGTTTTCATCCCTTTGAAGTGAACTTTTATTATTTCTGTTTTCCAGTCTCTTAAAAGTTAGAGCTATCCCGTTCCTTGTCTCACTCTAGTAGGTTTTAGATTTTGCCTCTCATACACTCAGACGGTCCGGCCCTTCCCTTCCCTTCACTTTCCGAACACATTGCTTAGAATTGGAGAAAGTTAGTAGGGTTTTATCATTTATGAAATATTGCAAACATGAAGTAGGTTTAAGCTCAATTTGCACTGTTTATAGTTCATGCACTCCTGGTTGTGTTGTCTCAAGTTAAGTATTTAGTTCAGTTATGCTGCAATTCAAAATATTAGTTTCTTGGTTATAGACTTCAATTTATCTTGTCTCATGAAATTTTAGTTAACTAACTGAAATTGCCTACTTTGTGAAGTGCGGTGGGATTGATTGAATTTCCACTCAACTGCATTTTATTATAAATATTGGGTATTTCCATCGAGCTTCCCTTTCCCTACTATTTTCTTCAACTGTTTAGAAAGTAAAATGGGTGAAATTATATTGTTCCTTTCCTCTTTGAGCTGCCAAATCGGCGGATTTGATTGGAGAAATTGGTAAATGTTTTCATTTTTAAAATACAACCTGTACTATTCCAGAGAGACAATGATAAGCTGGAACGTTGTTGAATACTTAAACAGAGTGTGGAATCCAGTTACTTGTTTTGTTGCTACAGATGTTTTCATTATTTTTGCAATTTTCCAACACTTGTCTCTTTTCTTAACAGTATCTCAGAATCCATCTTGCTATGCCTCAGAGCAAGCCAGTGCAGCTGTGAAGCCAGAGAATATGAGACATTCCACCTTACATGATGTGTTTAATAATGGCGGGTCATCGCTGAACACAAGTTTACGCGATTTGGCTCAGATGTCTGCTCGTGCCAATAGGATTAACAGCCCACCAAGCATGCTTTCATCTCAAAACTCAAGCTTGGGTTTGATACAAGGAATTAATGGGGGAATGATAAAATCAGAACCCGGATATTCGGGTAGTCCCCCTTACATTTTTGGTCATGATGGCACTGTCTTGGAAGCATGCCCAACTATTGGTGATGCAGCGGTTACATCATTTAATAGTGTTGACTCAAACTCCCATTCTATGAATGGAGCACTCATTGACCCAGATATGTCATCATTTGGAGTTTTGGGTCAGATTTCTAGAAACCTCAGCCTTTCAGATCTGACAGCTGATTTTTCTCAGAGTTCTGGTATGTTTTCTTTCCTATTCATAAAGAGTCATCGCTGCATCTGTTTCAGTGTGGTTGCATGCGTTTCTGCTTTCATGAACGAGTGTGTTTTCTGATGAGTAAATTCCAATTCCGTTTATGCTTCATGTTTAGATCTTTCAACCAGGCTTCTAATTTTGTAAATCAAACTATGGAAGTATGTTAGCACCTAGCACTAACAGATTGGTCTCTTATCAGATATAATGGAGAGCTATCCAAGATGTCCCTACCTGGGTACTACTAATGAGAACTTCCTTCAAAATGGAGAACAGAGTAAGAAACCACCTCTCTCTTTCCTCTCCAACCTCAAGAGAAAGAGAGAGAATCCATTGATCCATTTTGTCGGCGCTGCTATGCTGCTGACATTAACATTATCTTAATCTTTGGTCATACACGTACTGATACTATTTGGTTATCTTGGTTGCAGATTGAACAGCACCCCTAAAATGAAGTGCTTGTAAATAGAAGTTTAGAAGTTTGACAGACTATGAAATATCAACTCTTCGGTGAACGTGTGTATAGGAGTTCACTAACCATAATCTGCAGTGATGGGAAATTAAATTTGAAAGGGTTTGTATGTACTTAATAAATAATGAATCTCTCTTATTTTGGTTTGTTTTTCATCCTGTGTCCGTTCGGGTATATAGCTTTGCATAGTGATTTTTCTACTTTGTTTATATACCAGCTCTAGTGTGTTTTGATGATGTTCTTTTTGGCTTAGAATGCATGAAACTGTTTTACAAGGATACAGTTTGCACCTTATCAAATGAAAAACACTACTGTTACTTACTGAACACCTCTTTTGATAGAAAAACAAGCATGGTTTATTGTCATGTGTTTTTGAGCACCTAGCTACATTCTGCAATTTCATGCATAAATCTTCAATGAAACATTCAAATGAAGTTAACAATAGATGAGAAGAAATGAAAGGAATAATCACTTAAAAGTCAAATCATGTTTTATGAGACAACACAGCCTTAAGTTAATCTAATCAATATTTTAACGAGACAAAACATGTTTAACTAGCTAACTAAGTCGTTACTCATGTAATGAGGTTGACTAAAAGTTTGAAATGTTAAATTGAAAAAATTAAGTCGTTACAAGTGTAATTAGATTGGATACAAGGTCGGAACATCTAAGTTGTGATAAAATGTGATAATTGGAAAAAAAAAAATTAAGTTGTTATAAATGCAATTAGGTTGGATTCAAAGTTGCAACATCTAAACTCAAGTCACTAAGTCATTACATGTGTAAACGGATCGAATTCAAAGTTAGAAACATATGTTCAAGTCACTAAGTCGTTAGAAGTTTAATTAGGTTAAATTCAAATTACATGTGTAAACGGATCGAATTCAAAGTTAGAAACATATGTTCAAGTCACTAAGTCGTTAGAAGTTTAATTAGGTTAAATTCAAAGATGATAACGTTAAAACTCAAATAACTAACATAATAGTTATATGTGTAAATGGATCGAATTCAAAGTTGAGTTCACTTAATTTGAGTAAATAAATGTTACATGTGTAAATTAGGTTGGTTAAAATTCGGAACATGAAGATTCTAGTAACTTAGATGTCTAAACTTGAGCAACTAGGTGGTTAAATGTGTAACTAGGTTAATTAAATGTGTAAATTAGGTTGGTTAAAATTCGGAACATGAAGATTCTAGTAACTTAGATGTCTAAACTTGAGCAACTAGGTGGTTAAATGTGTAACTAGGTTAATTAAAAGTCCGCTATGTGTCAAAAATAAAATAAAAAACTAAGTTGTTAGAAGTGTAACTAGATTCAATTTGAAGTCACATTATCTAAAATTTGTTGGGGGCAATTTGGGAGGTCAACACGAGAGAGTATATTTAATTTGAGACACTTCCTTTAAAAACAAATCCTTTGTGAGATATACACCACATACTCACTCAAGACTTTAAGGTGATAGGTGTGTGTGTTCTCCCACTTATAAATGCTCAAATCTCCATATTCATAATTAATGTGGAACTTCCACACACTATTCACATTTGTAATTCTTTTTCAACAAATTCAACTAACTAATAATTATGTTGATTCAAATTCGAAATATCTTATCTATAAAAAGTTGTTAAATCACTTAACAACTTCGACGTTAAAATTAAGACTATTTTTATAATTTTTTATTTTATTGAATATTTTTAAGTAATACGATATTATTTATTTCATAATTATTCTACTAACTAATTATATAAATTGAGGATATTTTTGTAATTTTTTATTTTATTGACTATTATTAATTAATATAATATTATTTACTTCATAATTATCCTACTAACTAACTATTTTTATTTTATTATTACTACTATTATGATTATTTAAATTTATAATTGTTTTATTTAGTTATTAAAAAAAAATTTCAAAATTTTCCATTTACTATTGCCACAATTTTTTAATTGATTATTATAATTGGTTTAAGTGTTAGGTAATTGTAGGATTGTTTTGGAGTTTTGGTTTATGAGGATTAGATGATAATGTGATGAAAATTGAAGAATTAGAAGTGTTGAATTGTGATAGAATAATACCCATAATGTAGAATACATAGGAATGTTATTGGATGATGAAACTTGGTGTTTAAAGGATGTTTTAGGATCTATAATATGTTGGAATTGCAAGAATTGAGACTAGTTTTATGCAGAAAATCACAACAGGAAAACCTTGTTCGCATGGATTTGTCGGGCGAATGGATTCGCCCAGGACGCGTCGGGCGAAAGAGTAGGCGAGTGGAGGCAGAGGCTAATGGCTTCAGTAGCCGGGTGAATATATCCCCTCGTCGGACGAATGTTGCCTGAACTAGAAAAATTTATAAAATTCATAACTTGAGTTGTAGGACTTTGATTGATGCGTCGTTCGAAGCATTGTGAAGCTAGAGTAATAATCTATAGCTTAGTAAAATAAAATGAATCATAGGACTCAGATTTCTAGAAGTTACATTGTGATGAGATAATGATACTTAGTGATTATACACTAAAAAGCGTGGTTTCTGTTGTGAATTGATGTATGTTTTTATGATGATATTGATGATATGATGTCCTTAATTGTGTCCTCACCAAGGATCTCCTCTTTCTAAGATTCAAGCAGCTTATTGCTCCGTATTATGAAGCTTATGATGAGGTAAGATGAACATGATAAATGATGTTGTGTTTTGACTAGCCATGGTTGTAACTTTGTGTGTTGTTGTGCATCATATATTCATAGTTGTTCTGGACTAGGCCGACACTTGGCCCAGTCGGAATAAAGGCCCAAATTGAATCCAGCCTGTAAAGGACATTCCTCCCCGACCCCGTTGGATAAACGCATGGCCTCCTCGTCAGTCGAGCATAAGCGTATGACCTTCGGTCACTCGACTCCGCTAGCTCCGGGTCGAGCAGGACATGATCCGAGCGAAGGCACATGCCAGATCCTAGGTAAGCGTTCCACGCGAATACTTCTCCCACCGAGGACCCTCTGTAGCAACCTGCCTTAAAATTTACGTTAATTAAAACGGAGTCGCCACCCACTTTATTTGGGCAAGTGAGAAACCCTTAAAATAAGAGATATGGGTAAGTAGGTAAATTAGGCAAAGGGAAGGTGTTAGGAACCTTTTGCCTCCCTTGTACTCAAGGGGACCCATTTAGCCTTTAGGTTTTATAAAAAGTGTAATACGGTGAACTAACTTTTAAAGAAAATGTGCGGATAGCAAGAGTCGTCACCGACTTTTATTTTATCCAATTTGGAAAGGCAAAAAGAACAGGAAAGACCTTTGAAAGATTTTGAGTTCGGGGGGTAGGTTATACAAAGGGAAGGTTTAAGGCACCCTTTGTATCCATGGTTATCCATGGGCTCTTAATTGCTTAGCTCACTTGTTTGTTTGAATTGTTTGAAGGAGTGTCGTGTGTGAATAGAAAAGATTTGAATAAGTACTTTAGCTTGTAAATAAGCGTAGCCTTTTGGAAATCATTTTGAAAAGGAGGTGTGAATAGCGTTTGAAAGATTGATTTGAATGCGAGCAAGCAATTGAGAACTACCTACCCTAAGTTTGTCTTTCTTGTTCTTTAAGTCTTTCGGGCGAAAGGGTCTATCCATACCATAAGAGGGCAGGAAGTCTTTCAATTGGATGTGGAAGGGTCATCGAAGATTATCGTTCGCCATAAGACTGTCCCTACCATAAAGAGGGTAGGTAGTCTAAGGGAAGGATATAATAGTCATTAATTTTTTAGGCATCATGCGAGGATACCTTAGCAATTGGGACAATCATCATGTTTTACCGAGGCAACTTCGAGGGACAAAATTGATGATTTCAATGATTAAGGCAACCTTTGCTTTAGGTATCCTCGGAATCGAGGGACTTGACTATTTTTAGGCAACGAAATTAAGGCAACAAGTAATAAGGCCACAGGCAACAAGAAGGGTTACCCTAAAGGTGTGTGGGTGCACAATCAAGTGATTAAATTCAATTATTTATCTTGTAATTAGTTATCCTAATTCAATTCAAGGTTGCACTCCCTAGGGTTACTAACCACAACAAAAAAATAAAGGAGTTTAAATGTCCTACGCTATTACAATAAACACCTGCGGGGGAGGGGGAATAAAGGTAGAAAATAAGAGGGAACAATAATTAGTATAAAATCTTTGAATGCCTTGATCTTCCTCGAACCCTCGATCAAGTCTGAAAATTAAAAGGAAAATAATAGGGGTGAGTGTAGGAGAGATTCATTGACTAATTGAAGTAAACCCTATTTTGGGCAAAAGGCAAAATAAAAATAAAAATGATATTTAAACAAGAAAAGAATTAGAAACTTAGCTTTTCGATTGGTATGGCGCGTGGCTGAAGGGTCTTGATTAACCCTGAAAGTTGGGCACAAAGAAGAGAAATGTTAGTGCATAAAAGACTTCAACAATTATAACGTGACAGATCAAGAATTAAAATGGTAATAATTAGGCCGACAAATAAACAGGCAAGGGAAAAGGCAAACCCTGAATGGGCTAAAAGTTAACCAGAGTTAATAGAAGAAATAGGTAAAAACCTAGACTAGGGTTAATGGGCAACACCTACCAGTAATGGAATTTTTAGGGTTAAGAGAGAACAGTGATTAGTAGTCATGATGAAAAAAAAATCAGGGTTTAAAACATAAAAATATTTAATTAGCCTAAAATTAAATTATTATCCTAATTCTAGTTACTAAATTAATCATCTAATTAAACTAATTAACTAAAAGGAAATTAAAATTCAATTGTTCACTAAATTCAAATTAATTAAAAAAGAAATCCTAATAAAAATATTAAAGACTAAATTAAATATTAAAATTAGATCTTAATCCTAATTATTTGATTGATTGGAAGTTAGTTGATTAATTAATTAGTGATTAAAAATAAGAATGAAACTAATAGTTAATTAATTAATAAAAAAAATAAAAACACAAACAACAAAGAGAAAGAAAGATAAAACCTGGGGCGTTGGATCTTGTGTGTCTGGCTTTTGAGGCTCCACAGTGGACCTGCGGATTGGTCCCTTGGATCCGGCCATGGTGAAGATCTAGTGGCTACAGAGCGAAGGACCATGGAAGGCGTGCGTACAATTGGAGCACTGGATTTGCAGAAGATAATTGAGAAAAATTAATTGTCTTCAGCCAGGTTCGAACCTGGGTTTTGTGGAATGCCAAAGAGCTTTTCTACTAGTTGTGCTGCGCTTGTTAGTTGTCACATGGATGATTGAAATAAAATATATTGAAAACTCAAAGGATAAATGAAAAAAGTCATACGCTGGACCCACCACCTCGCTTATGCCCAATGAGAGAAAGAGAGAGGAACTGAAATGTTTGACCAGCCAATAGAATCAAGGGAGAGAATCTGGAAAAACCAACCAGCCATTCAACGCGTCACACGCATAGTCAACAAGTCCCAGGTACTGTTCATTGTCTCTTTCCTTGTTTCCTGCGGATTCAGCCATGGATTTACCTGCGATTTTTCTTGCGACTTTCACAGCGAAATTCTGCACATGATAAAAACTAGAAAATACACGTTAACGAAACAGTTAAAGCGCCTAGATCCACTAAAAGGACCCCCACGGACTCAATGAAGTGGTCGTTTTGGCCTGAAACCTCACGCAAGGATGAAAGCGCAAGATCAAGAACTCCATACCCTAACAATGGTGCTTTTCGTTATATACGTTAAAGCTCAAGTCCAAGGATCCAGATCTCTTTCATAACATGTCAGAAACTTAAACAAACGGTTAGATTTGATTAAAACACATTAACACACGAGATATAAGTATTCAAGAATATGAATGGTTATGGTGGGCATGAAACACGAAACACATGCATTATGAGGCTTGTCTAATGATATGTTTCTACCTTATATTACCTTTTGAGTGGAGTGAAGTGATGTATTTGCTCTGAAACTTGCTTGAACCTTCTCCACGATTTTTTTCTATTCTTTGAAATCATGGTGCTTTTGAAACCTAGTCCCTTTTCCTCTAAATTTTCGTCCCCTTTGTGCTTGACTGAAGGGATATATATAGAGGGTGGATTAGGGTTTGAAAACATTGGAGAGAGAGCATGAGATTTGAATCAAAATTATTGAGAAAATATTTGATTTTATTTGCATGAAATCTTTCTAATTTGGACTCAAACTCATTCCAATCTTTCCTTCCATGTTTTCCTTGATTTCATGAATTATTTAGGGTTTAAAAATTTAATCACACAATTTTGTATAATTTTATTTGATTTAATTTTGGATTTATATGAAATATTTCCAAAATTAAAGGAAATAAAAAACCATCACATGTTGTGAGATTATTTTATGGGCCCCCCAAGATGATTTTTAGATTGATTAAATGTTGGGAGAATGATTCATAAAATCTCTCATTATTAAATCATGATTTTATTGATTTAAATTGAATTTAAATGAATAAATTCAAAGATAAATGGAATAAAATCATAAAATAAATAATAATTGATTCATGGGCCTTTCACAAGCTTAAAATCACGTGGTAAAGTCAAATCCATAGGCCCACTACTAAAAGAAACCCAAATTCCTCACTTAGGGTTTCATGAATTTTCTTGAAAATCGATCAACTTGCGCAAACCATAACTCATTCAATTTTTATCGTATGGAGATGATCCAAAACTTTTTGGAAAGCTCAAGATGTCCTTTACAAGCCACTTTGGAAGCTTTTTTGTATTTGAGGATTTTATCTTGATGATATGGCTCCTGAGAAAAAACAACTTTTGGCGAGCTCCTAGAAGGACCCGTAATGTTTTGGCTCATATCTCTCAAATGGCGCATTTTTGGACTTGACATGTGAGAGACAAATTTGTAGAGAATTCAATTTCCTTCAAAATGAGCTTTGGATGGAAAATTTCTGATGTTCTATATGAAAGTTATGGCTGGTCAAAGTTGGGTTGACTTTCTCCTTAAAAACCCTAATTTAGAAACTTAGGTTTTTGATGATTTTTGAGCTTTTCTTGATGAATCATGACCAATATTTGATCAAATGATGAATTATAATTCAAAATGAGGATGTTGACCAAAAATCAGGAATTTTGACTGTACTTTGACCACAGTTGACTTTTAGGTCAAACTAGTCGCCTATTGATCATTTGAGCAGTTGACTGAGCAATCTTATGCATCAGAGCTTGAAACTTGGCATGAGGACCCTTTTAAGCATATGAGAAGCCATGGGATCCATTTGAGGTCTTAGAACTTGATTTTACTTTGAGAATTACAAAACCCTAGTTTAGAGGCTGTTGTTTAGGAGATAGACTGCATGCTTCCTTCTTGTGTATGTTTGAGCATTTGAAAGTCAGATGGACTGAAATATGAATAAATATGATGGGCAAATTTTGGGGTATGACAAAAAGGTTTTGACAATTGTTGACTAATAAATTAAAAATAATATGCCTTTGGCCAAAAGGGAAAAACCTCAAAGGTTTTGATGGGGTCATTGTCAAATCGAGACAACAATGACCATGGCCAAGACAAAACATATAGCAAGAATAAAAGTAAAACATAGCAAGAATAATATAGTGGCCACAATGCATCATCATTGGCCATAAAAGAGGAACAATAATAAAAAACGTTTTTAAATAAAAGGGTGGCCTCATACCAAAAGATTTAATCATTGGCCAAAAAGGTAAACCCAAGGGTTTTGACAGAGTCATTGTCAGATCGAGACAACAATGACCAAAGGCCAAAAAAGTCCCCCAAATAGGATTGCCAAAGGTAATGTCACTCATGGGATTCGAACCCGCGACTTCTTATTTGCAAGTCTTGCTTCCTTACCAATTGTGTTATGTTATTTATTTGTAATAAAAAGCCAATTGAAAGTGTATGAAGCATAGACAAATATTTTCTATTTATTAAAATATAAATAGTTTAAGAGTAAACTATTATACTTTTGATAGAAACAAATAATTACAAAATCCAAAATATTGTAGATAAACTGAGAAAGTTTATAAAACCCAAGTTTAAAAATAATTTTGAATCCTAAAATTGGGCCTCGTATTCTTATGAATAATAAGCCCAATTAAATACACACTTTTACTTAATGTATACTCCTATCTTTTGAATTGGACAATTTAGAGAATGATTACTCTTTTGAAATGGGCTTGCCAATCAAGATGTCAAGCCCACTAGTTTGATATACATCCCTTGTAGAATTTGTACTACGTCCCTATTAATAAAATGTAATAGCAATAGGGAAAATTTTGGGGTATGAAACCCTCCTCGTCGTAAGGTTCCTTCACTCCTAACCCTCCGGATTAGACGGAGTCCACGCACTCCCTAAAATACCGCATATCCTCTTAAACTCCGGAGTGGTTGACCCAGATCTTGGCCCAGCGCTGGGGGCTATAAATACCCTCTTTCACTAGAGGGTCAGGTAACTTCATTCATTATCTTCTACCTTGTACTTGCACTGTGATTGATCCTTCTTCTCACTTTGGCATCGGAGTACCTTGCAGGTACACACCCCCAGTTCACAGAAGACCCAGTCCTTTGTAGGCCTTGAAGATCCATCTGATCCAGTAAGATCAATAGCATTTTTCAGAATGAATAGTCGAGTAATGTTTTGCAGGATATTGAACTAGTGATGTATGAAGAACGATACGATCCAGTGATGGCCTCAATCCCATAGTGTGGATTGAGTGCAGTTTTGTGAAGTGCTCTGGTTCCAAGCGGGAACCCATACTATAAGTGGGAATCTTTGGAGATAACGATGACTAAGTCATCGGTGATGTTTTGGTACCACATGCATGAGTCTAATGATGTTGCATCTCATTATTTGTGGCATTGCACAATATTTGAATTAAGTGATGTGTTAATTTGGTTCTTGATTTGTGGTGATTTGATGAGGAATACTAGTAACTGTTGTTATGCTAGAGATGTAGTAGATGATGTTATGTTGTTGTTGTTTCCATGCCATGACTACTATACCTATTATTACTTATGCCATTTATAATAATTGTGATTAACTCACCCTTTCTACTTGGAAAGTTTGCCTCGAAACGTGGGTAACTTGCAGGTGATCAAGATTAGTGCAGGAAGCTTAGGAGGTTGCTTCAGAGTGTGCTCGTTTAGTTTCTGTTGAGTCTAGTGGGTCTTCCTCTGATATGTAAAATCGGGATTGGGATCGTTTGTTTTGGAACTATAATGTTCTTTATTTTATTTGAAGATCTTTGAATTACCGTTTGTGGTACTTAAACTATTTTTGAAGTATGCTTTCATGGATGATAAAGTGTGATGAGGTCTAATGAAGTATTTATTTTAATAAAGGTATTTTGAACTATGAATTATGCTGCGATATGTGAAGTATTATATGTTGATGGTAAAGAACTATCAGATTTACTTGTTTTTGCAACCCGTGTTACGAAGCAGGACTGTTTATTATAAGATGTTATATGAAGATGTGACACCCTTCTGGTTTTAATTGAATTTTTATTTTTGTAAAATACATGAAATGTATGTTTGGGTTAGAAGGGTGTTACGCAAAACATGTCAAATATTTTCAAATTCCAACTGTTGACGTCATTTTGTCTTTTTCTAATGTCATAGTTCTCCTCTTTTGCATTCGGTTTCTTTTTGTAATTCTTTGGTACATTCATTCAGGTTATCAAATACATGTTGCAACATTTCAAATTCTAATCAAACTATGTGTCAAATCAATTATCCAAACACTTCAGTGTTCCAAGTTCATTCTCCCTCTTCTTATATCTACTTTCCTTCTTATTCTATATCTTCCTTTCATTTTTTGTTTTTTCTTCTTATTCTCTATCTTATATTAACCCTATCTTTATTTCAATTTTATGATTCATCTCTTTTGATGAAAAATTTCTTCTTCTAAAGTGCAATTCAAACTAGAAGATTAAAAATCCATATCGATTTTTCTACCATTGTTGACCGCAGAACCTTCAGGATCTAATAATTTTTTTGATAATTTCTTTCTTTCCTTTTTTAGTTTCCCTTTGCATCAATTTTGTATCTAACAATAAGGAGAATAAATTGATATCACATTGTCTTTGTTCCAAGGAACCAAAAACAACAACACAAAGGTACCTCTTATACATTTCGTTTTGATAGAGAAAGTAAGGGTTAGAGGCGATGGTTGTGAAATTAGAAAAAGTGGAATTGGCCGTTGAAAATAAATGGTAAAGATAAAAGGGTGAAGGTGAGGGAAAACAAAGGTTAGGATTGGTATAATTTTGTGGAATTCAGTGTGAATGGAGGAAGAATAGGAGGAATTAGGGTTCTAGATTTTTGATTTGGTGTGAAATATGAAGAAAGAAGGGATTTGTAAGGGATTTTTTTGTGGAGATTGTTTGTGATAACGAATGAGATATGGGTTTATGAAAGTGAAGGGCGGAAAAAACACGTAATTTTTTGGATTCATGAGATGGATACTCTTGGTAAGAATAATTTATGGGTTCGTAGAGATTGTGTTCTTCGTAGGAAAGCACGAATTTGGGTTCATGAATTTGGGTTCTTGAATTTGATGTTCTTGTTAAGATGGGGTTTTTCTAGGTTTATTGATATTTTATTCTTTGTAGGGAAAGGATTTGTTGGGTTCGATAGGGTATATGAAAGGGGAGATTTTCTAAGTGATGAATTTTTCAAAAAAATTGGTGAATATGATGAATGAACAAGATGAAGATCTTGGTTTTGGGAGAGAGAATTCAGATACATTTTCCAATAGAAAAGGGAATAGAGAGAGTGAAAAAGGAAAAATGAGAGAAAAAAGTTTTGATTTTTCTTATCTGAATCAAGAAGAAAATAGGGTGTAAACTATGATTGGTCAATATACAGGAGACATGTTAGAGGTGCTGCAGGAATGAGGATAACATATGCAAAGAAAGTATAGGTAGAAGAAAAATGACGAAATAAAGGAGAAACACGTGTGAAGACGCCTGAAGAAGAGGAAGATGGAATGTCAAGTTGTGTGTATCTTTATTATTCATTCTTCTTAATGGTAATATAGTTGTAGTGTTGTATCTACTTCTATTATCTATATATAAAAATTGATTACCAACATATTTACATTCTAATCTAAATAAAACCTAATTAAACTTTTCTAATTAATAATAAATATCAACAATTAAAATATATATTTTAATGGACATTAACTCAAAGTCGATGTAATGGTATTTTTGCTCCCTTAATTATTTGAGTTACTATTACTGCTTATGAACTCTCCTATATAAATTGTTTTGGCTTCCTTTCCCAATTCGTTTTCCCCTAAATCGTCACTGTTGGTATCCTGCATTTCCCCCAAACCCTGAATTCCAAATCAAAGGTTGTGAGATTTTCAATTTCTTTTCTAATTTGTTTCATACTTGTTCATATTTCCAATTGATTTCATATAGTTATGAAAAACAAGAAGTTATGAACAAAATATAAACAAATATTGTTTTTGATTTTTTTTCTTGTTTACGTGTTTTTATAATTTGTTTCATAATTTGTGGTGTTTTCAAATAAAAAATATGTATGAGTGATTGCTTTATATAATTATGAACAATTTGAAGTTATGAACCAAATATAAATCTTATTTTTGTTGATTGAGCACATTCTATTATATATTGTTTGCCCTGTTATAGTGTTTTGAATTTAGTACTTTTATTTGTAGTGAAAATGATTCAAAAGTTTGATTGTGTTAAAGATATAACTATTCAAAAGAAACATGACGTCTTGCAGCGTGAATCATTGATGTCTGGAGTGTTGTCAATAATAAGGGGGTTGAGTATACGAGATGCTTGTGTGAAAAGTTAGATGGGGACCAAGGGAAATAAAAATATGAAGAAGAGTTTGAAAATGCGAAACTGTTTATTTGTTCATTGGTGTGTTTGTTTAGTTGTTTTTAATCTCATTTGGGGTGTACACTTCGTGAACTTAAATCTCTAGAAATACTTCACCTATTTTTTACATTAGTAGAATTTGTCATGAATTCTATGAGAAGGTGTTGGAAGGTGCTTATAGTTTTAATATTTTTTTATTGTTTTTTCATATGTTACTATTGTTATTTAGATGGAATATAACCGTATTTATAGAAGATAACTGTATTTATAAATTTGCCTTTTGCAACTTATTTTGTACAATTTGGAACCATCAAAAAATTTGGAACCATCAAGATATTAAGAATAATCATAAATAAAAAGGTCTAGATCTTTTCGGTCTATTCATTTTTGAATAAATAAAATTGGATATCTACATTTTTTAAATTTTGACTAGATATTTGTGTCAAATGTGTCTGATTTAGCTCATATTTTGCGACAATGTTAGTTTTGTTTTTTGAGTCTCATTTGTGTTTGGATGAATAAAATGATCATCAATTTTTTTATAAATTCAAGTTGATATCACTGGATTTTTTGTCAAATACATTATTATTATTATTATTATTAGCTATAACTACAACTGTGATGTTGTCAAAGACAAGAAACCAGAAAACAAGCAATATTGATCATTATCGGGCAGGTCCATACGATTTTGGTTATGACACACTACAATAACCAATTACATGAAAGAAAGAATTAGATTTTGATTGGTAGCATGATTGAAAGGAAAAATTTGCATATCAATTATGTAGAAAATTTCTTTGGCCACCTCCCTATGGGGGTCACCCCCAGCGAAAATACCAAAATACCCCTGCTTCGGAAATGAACTTCCGAAGCGCTTTTTTTTTGAAAAAATTGACTTATTTCGGAAGTTCATTTCCGAAGCAGGGGTTTCGGAAGTGAACTTCCGAAATACTGCGATTTCTGCAGATTTATCAAAACACTCCCCCTCCCCCAATCATTTACCCTAAATCAAAACAAAAAGTGGCAAAGGCGAAAATTTGTGCAAACAGAATTCCAAAGCTGCATCAAGGCTCCAATCACACTGCTAAACAACATTCAAAAGCCCTCAATCCTAACACTTTGTAAGTTTTGAAATTTTTAGATCTATTATTCAAATGCATGTTATTTAGGGTTTTAATTGCATAAATGATATATGGTTAGGTTGTTAGTAGTATTTAGGTTGTTTAGAAGCATTTTGATTTGGTTTGAAGTTTGGTTTAGGGGTCTGCCATGGAGGTTGCAGAAAAGTCCATCGCAGGGGTGTTTCGGAAGTTCATTTCCGAAAACACCTCCCTCCCAGTTTTCGGAAATGAACTTCCGAATTGTATCAGAAGTTCAAATTTTTTTGTTTTTTAATTTGTCTCGCATATTAATCGATTTCAACTGTTTACAGGAACATGTCAGGCAACCAACAAGCACGCAGGACTGCGTCTTCTAAAGAGGGCGCTAAGGGAAGAAAGGGTTCTTCAAAGAAGGAGGTGAAAGAGGTGAAGGAGGTGAAGGAGGTGAAGGTGGTGAAGGAGAAGAAGAAGCTTTTGACTGGTTCTGCTTCTCGTCCCCTGGGAGTCCATGGCTCGGACGCGCAGGCTCAGCCTTCAGGCGTGATCAACGCTGATGGTTCTGATACTGAGTGGGATGAAGATTGGTATAATTATCTACATTCGGAGGAGTTCGCTCGTCGAGAAGAATAACATGTTTTTATTTTGTTTGATGTGTATTTTGTAACGCTCGTCGGGCAGAATAACATGTTTTTGTTTTGTTTGACGTGTTTTGTTTTGTTTTGTTCGGATTTCGGATTGTATCGCACAGTGTTTTTGTATTGGATTTATCATGTTAATAAAAATGCGTACTACTGTAAGTAACAAATGACGGAGGAGGTGTAACCGGGGCCGGAACATATGACGGAGGAGGTGGATGTCCGGAGGAAGAAGAACCGGAGGTACGTCCACCGCGAGACAAAGGAGCCAATCATTGTAAGCTATAGTTTATCATTATCATCTGGGGACGTCATTTCTAAAAAATCAAGATTAAAAATAATAAGATTTTTTTCCCAATTTCTTGTAATGACGTCCCCTGATGATAATGATAAATTATAGCTTACATTGATTGGCTCCTTTGTCTCGCGGTGGACGTACCTCCGGTTCTTCTTCCTCCGGTTCTTCTTCCTCCGGACATCCACCTCCTCCGTCATATGTTCCGGCCCCGGTTACACCTCCTCCGTTATTTGTTACTTACAGTAGTACACCTTTTGAAATTTGGAAGCCTTTTTTTCTCCCCACCACTCTCTCATCCCCACCTACCCGTGTTCAACAATATGTAACTTTAATTTTATGTATTATTATCGTTGTAATCTTCACCCGATTAAATAAAGCGAATTGTTGTTGTTTTTCATTTTATTCTGTCCAGACATATTTTCGGAGGTTCATTTCCGAATTCTCCAAGGGGGGTGCGTTCGGAGATGAACTTCCGAAACACCACATTTTCTGAAAATGTAACTTTATTTCGGAGATGCATCTCCGAAACCAATTTTTTATATTAAAAAAAACACGTTTTCGGAAGTTCATTTCCGAAAACACCTTTTTTTCAAAAAAAATACCGTTTCGGAAATGAACTTCCGAAACAAGGGGTAATGTTGTAAATTCACCAGGGGTGGACAAGAAGGTTAGGAGGTGGGTGAAGAAAAAACCATTATGTATATGTTATTAACATCAAACATGTTATGTATTTGTTTCCATAGTTTTTGTTATTGTATTTTTATTCAAATTTTGTTACACGTTTCTTTATTAAACAGTGGGAAAGTTGCGGCTATAATTATTTTTGTGGAGACTTCTCAGTTGAAACTTTATGTAATATTTCAAGTCAATGTAATTATTATGTGATTTTCACTCATTTTTGTTTTATCAATTATTTGAAAATTTAATATTCAAAATAGAAAAATTAGCACGAAAAACATCTGAACTAAAATAATTCAGGATACTAGAAAGATTAAAAATATGTTTGATAAGACACAATTTTGAGTTTATAGATTATAGCTTATAATTTATAAGTTTATATGATAATTTAGACCTGTTTGGTAACAGTCTTTTCATCTCGAGCTTATAACTTATTTTGCTAGTTTATAGTTTATTTTTGAGACGTATTTCAAATAATATTTTAACTTATAGCTTATAGCTTATCACTATTTTTCTTTTTTATCCTTATTGTTTTAGTAAAAATACACTTTTATCTTTTATAATTTATTTTAATTTAAAATAAAATAATTATGTATTAAATATTTTTTATGTCATTTTACATTTATAAGTTATTTGAACCGCTAATTTTATCAAACAATTCAATTAACTTATCAGTTATTAGTCTCAACCATCAACCATAAGCTACAAGCTATCAACCATTAGTTATAAGCTATCAGCAAGTTTATCAGCCAACCGCTATTTTTACCAGACAAATCCAAAATATCTAAATTTTATAAGATTGTTATCGATGTCTCTATTAGTAAAAAATAATTTAAAAAATTAAACTTTGATATTTATTACCTACTGTTGTATATTAAAATTGGTTAACAATTTCTTTATTGATTATTATGATTATTGAATTTTTTAATAATAATCACGATCTTAAATTTTGTATACATTTTATTTTTTTATATATCTATAACAATATATATATATATATATATATATATATATATATATATATATATATATATATTTATATATATATATATATATATATATAATATAATATAATATAAAGACAATATTTTATTTTGGTGTAGTCTATTTTTTTACCATTTTTACCCTTACAATATTGTGTAATTTACCTAATAATTTCTATTGGAACCGTTATTATTAACATTCACATAACTCCTCTCCCTTATATAACTTTCACATGTTGTATTTTTTAAAATTCAATTTAAATAAAAAATATAACTTATATTTTCACGGATGTATAATGAAAAGCTGACAGATGGGCACTGAATATCCATCTGGACGCTAGTGGACAATAATGAATAATAATAATGAGTAGTACTATTTAGTAGTACGAAGCAATTTGAAGAAGAAATGTAAGAATGAGTATGTGTCACTATTTTAGTGGTAAATTTTAAATTATTTTTAAATTTAACTTTCTTTTTAATAGGGATCATGGAGTTGTGGTGATAATGGATAGTTAAGATCTATTCTTGCATTTTTTATTTATCCACTTTCTTACTAATAAGCATTTTCCATAATAATAATAGTTTAAACTTTTAATAAAAAATCATAAATCATCCTTAAAAGGGCACCATTTGACTTTTTATTATTTACATGGATGATTATTTTTATAAAAGCAAAAATATTTTTTATATTATTTATATTCAACTTTTTACTAATATGGTAATTGAGTAAAGTGACCTAATAACGATCAATATTGATATTGTGAGTGAGAATGTGACAATAATAATAATTATAATTAATAAACATTTATTGATTAGTATTATATATTAGTATGCTCCTCTCAAGGTCTCAAGTTTGAAACCCGCTAAGTACAAATTGCTTATTAAAAAAAATATATATTAGTAATATATTTATTGTTTAATATATTAGATTTAATAGTATTAAATCTAATATAATAATAATAATTATTAAATCTAATATAATAATAATATATTATATCTAATAACATAATAGTATTAAATCTGATATAATAATAATTAATAATACTAATATATTAAATCTAATATATATTAGTATTATTATAATTATTAATAATATGTAATTTTGGAATTTTTAGAATCGAAATTGAATATTTATTATACATTTTATTTTATTTTAGTCTTATGAATAGTCGTATATATAAATATTTTAAATAAATCATCATTTATTAGATTTAATCGTATATTTTATTTTAGTCTTATGAATAGTCATATATATGAGGAGGGATAGTCTTACTCCAAGAGTAAGTTATCAAGACTTGCTGCTCATCATGACCATTATTTTTTTCAATCTAATCGTTAAAATTAATAAGTAATTAAATGTAGAGAGAGAAAAATAATACTCGTTAACTTTAACCATTAGATTGAGAATAATCAATGGTCGTGATGAGGAGTAAGTCTTGATAACTTACTCTTGGAGTAAGAATATCCCTCCTCATATATATATATATATATATATATATATATATATATATATATATATATATATATATATATATATATTTACTCCAGGAGTAAGTTATTATAACTTACTCCAAATCTAGACCATTGATTCTTTTCAATCTAATGGTTAAAAATAATAAGTAATAGTTTTCTCTCTCCATATTTAATTACTTATTATTTTTAACCACTAGATTGAAAATAATCAATGGTCTAGATTTGGAGTAAGTTATAATAACTTACTCTGGAGTAAATATAACCCTCCTTTTTATATATATATATATATATATATATATATATATATATATATATATATATATATATATATATATATATATATATATATATATATATATATTTCTAAATAAATTAGATGATTCAATAAATAGGATAGATATTGTTAAATTCTTGAAATTGTAATCGATAAATAAATATGATGTAAGAGTTATTATAAATTACGAAATTGCAAGTCATATTTTAATTTGATCTTAAAAATATGCGAATCAAAGTTATACTTATTATTATATGAATAATATTTTTGAAAGATTAATAAACATAATAAATCTATTAAATATTTTTATTTATTTTTTAAAATATGTGAAAAATATTATGGATGATTATTATAAGCATAGTTTTAAAACCCGGACCATTCTGGTTGGTCGAATCGGTTAGACCGTGAACCGGTGAGTAGAGCGGTCCGGTAAGATCTTCAGACCATTTTTGCAATTGATCCGGTAAAAACTGGTGTGACCCATCCGAATCACTGGTCAGACCTGTGAATTGGTGGGTTTCTTATTCGACGAGTTAATTTTTATATATTTATTTTTTATCTTAATTATTATTTTACAATATAATAATACTTTAAACTAATAAAAGTTTTTTAAAAAATCAAATTATAAAAAAATATAAAACTATATTTTCTTTTATTATTAGAATTTATGTGGTCCAACCGGTAATCCACTGATCCGACCATTAACCTAGTGATTAGGGGTGGGAATAGGCCAGACCGGCCTACAGGGGCCTACGGCCTAGCCTACATAGGCCTAGGCCAGGCCAAGCCTATTTAATAAAGAGACCAGGCTTAGGCTTTTTTAAAAGCATATTTTATTAAATAGGCCAGGCTTAGGCTATTATAAAAGCCTATGAAGCCTTATAGGCCGGCCTATATTTTTATATATATTAAAAATATGTTAAATAAGTTGGTTCATGTATGTATATATATTAAAAAAAACTAAATAGGCTACCATATATATATATATATATATATATATATATATATATATATATATATATATATAACAAATGCTAAATAGGTTCACTTATATATGACCTACAAGACTTCTTAAGTTATATAGATTAATTGAAAACTTTAATGAGAGACATGCTTTTTAAATAGGCTTTCAGGCCAGGCCAGACTTTTAAAAAGGCCAGGCCAGGCCAAAAAACTGAGCCTATGATAGGCCGTAGGCCAGGCTTAGGCCTTTTAAGTTTATCGTAGGCCAGGCTCAAGCCTTCTAAAGCCTAGCCTAACCTATTTTCACCCCTACTAGTGATCCAATAACTTGATTGGATCGATGACTGGTTCGGGTTTTAAAAAATTAATTATAAGATAAGAGAGTATACATTTTGTCCTCTATTAGAATTAATTAGATTATTTATAAAAAGTAAAATAAAATAATATTTATGATATATTTTAAGAGAGAGAGTCAATCCACCAAATTGATGAGTAGGAAGAGAGAGTGTTTAAAAGAGAATCTTATAATAATATACTACTAAAATTTTATATGTAATCTATCATATAAGAAAAGTCTACCATTTCCTCATCTCTTAGCTATGCCACATCAGCCTCTCTTCTCACAAAATTCCACATCATTCCTTTCCCATTGTAGGATTGAACTTTAAACCTCCAACCTCTCATGATCTCGCAGTTACAAATTATTTACTTTCTCTGGCCATTCACATTCACAACTGCTTACAGCACTAATGACCTCATATAATGCTTCTGCCTTCCAAGCCCCTTCTGCCTTCCAAGCCCTCCACCTTATCATTACTATATATAACCATCATACTTTCACAGTATCTATCATATTCATCAAACCTAATCGTGGAAAATTTTGGTTTATACTATTTTTGCAATTACAGCCATTCCCACGACTATTCATGTGAAAAATTTTGGTTTATACTATTTTTGCAATTACAACCATTCCCATGACTATTCATGGACAAACCGGAATTTAACATTTTTTTCTTTCTTTTCTTGATAGAAAATATCTTTCATGTTATTTGCAGGTTGAATTTGTAGTGTATCATTCTGAAGTACTAATTGGCGTTTCATGTTATTTGCAGGTTGAATTTGTAATGTATCATTCTGAAGTACCAATTCGCGTCACTTCATAGTATATGGTTCGTTTTTTACATGGGTTGTTTCCAATCCCTATTTTCTATTTTTTAGTAACAATTTAAATATTGTCCTAATATGTGTTTTGGATTTTTTTCTGGTGCAGAAAGTAGAAAACATCGTCTATACGATTCGTTTGAAATAAATATTCTTCTTTGACTGTCCCGAAAGTTTGAGCTGTAGAAGTAGAAATCAAGTTGGCTGGTGTCAATATACAATGGAGAATCTGCTTGAAATTACTGGGTTATGCTTGTGCAAGTTTTGTCAAAAATGTAGATATTATACTATGTAAATAACATGATATTTTATATTAATTCATAGAATGAACTTTAATTTTTTATATTTTAAGTGCAAATATTTATAAATAAATCTTAATTGATTGATTTTATGTTTGAGTGATATTTATATTAAATCTTAGTAATTATAGAAATTGTAGATATTATAATATGTAAATAAGATAATATTTTATATTAATTCATAGAACTAAAGAATATTTTAGTTAGGTCAAATTAAGAAATTAAGGTTATCAATATATACAAAGTTAGTTTTATAAAATATTATTGATATTTATTTATTATAAGGTCGAACAAAACAAAAAATAAAGATAAAATATTACAAATTAAAAATGTATACATAATTTTGAAATTTATATGAAAATAGAATCAAAGAGTAAAGAAAAAAACATTATATTTGTTTAGGTAAATAAAGAGTTTTGAAATGAAAAGACATAAATCATTTACCTATAAAAAAATTAAAGATCATAATCATTTTACTTGATTGCAACTTTAATTTTTGATTTAATCTGATTGCAACTTTTGATTTATTATTTTTAATTTTGTGATTTAATGTGATTACAATTTTTAACTTCTTATCTATAATAATCCAAACATTATGGTCGATTTGAACGTGATTTTAAAGAATGGTTTGTTGAAATAATGAAGCAGCACACCTATTTTCTTGATATAGAAATAATTAATACATTATTGCAAATTTTAATAAATAAATTTCATTGATTAATTGATTTTATCTTGGAGTGATATTTATATTAAATCTTAGTAGCTATAAAAATTATAGATATTATAATATATAAATAACATAATATTGTATATTAATTCATATAACTAAAGAATATTTTAGTTAGGTCAAATTAAAAAAATTAAGTTTATCAATATATATATATATATATATATATATAATTTATAAAGTTAGTTTTATAAAATATTATTGATATTTATTTATTCTAAGGTCGAACAAAAATAAATAAATATAGAATATAATAAAATATTACAAATTCAAAACATATACATAATTTTGAAATGTATAAGAAAATAGAATCAAAGAATAATGAAAAAAACAGTATTTTTTTTAGGTAAATAAAGAGTTTAGAATGAAAAGACATAAATCATTTACTTATAAAAAATTTAAATATCATAATTATCTTTAGTAATCATTGATCGATTGATTGCAACTTTTAATTTATGATTTAATGCATGTGATTGCAACTTTTGATTTCTTATTCTTTTAGTACTTACCATATGTATATTTAAATTATTAGATTTGAGAAAATATTGTACTTTTATATCTTACAAAATTATATTGTTTTTACAATATTGTATGATTTACCTAAAAATAATATAATTTTGAGTAAATATTGTACTTTTGTATGATTTACCTAAAATTATCTAACTTTGTAAGATATAAAAGCCTTTTTAACGACCCATACCTTAAAATCAGTACGTTGGGAATAATTTAATTGATATAGAATCAATACATTAAAATCATATCAATTACTTACCAATATCTTAATTGGTATAAAATAAATACGTTACAAATATATTTAGTACTCCAATTATATTGATGTTGTATCACCAAAAATTGAGTGAATCATATTATCATTAAAAATTAATAAATATAATTTATCTCACTTGATTTCCTTCAAAATTATTTAATAGAAACTTTCCAAAATAATGAATTTATCAACATAATTTTGAAACCAAATTTCATATGGTTAGAAGATTTTTAACCTCTCATTTAACAAGATAAATATTATTAGATACATATTTTAATAAAATATTTTAGGCATATCATTGCTTTTATATATTGTATGGAGTTTTTTTGATAAAAAATTCATAGATATTATTATAAAAATAAAGTATATTTTCAAAATATTTAAAATACAACATGTGCCATCGTCATTCTCTGTATAGAAAAACTAACTACTATTTTCTATTTTCACTTTAATAAGATTTCTTACTAATACTACTAAATTATTTAAAATATAAAATATGAAAGTTATATATATATATATATATATATATATATATATATATATATAAATGAAATTTTTTAGAGATTATTAAATAAAATAAATATATTAGATCTATTGACACTTTTTAAAAATAACTATGGGTGTTAATAAGCATAAGTAATCGAATGAAACATAAGTATTGTATGAATAAATAGTAATAGAATGAAACATAAGTAATGTATGAATAAGTAGTAATAGAATAAATCATAAGTAATATATGAATAAATAATATCAAAATTGTATGATATTTTTTATTAATCATACAATTTGTTTGTCATTTATAAAATTTAAAATTTAATTGAACAAGTTCATCAATAATCAATATATATATATATATATATATATATATATATATATATATATATATATATATATATATATATATATATATATATATATATATATATATATATATATATATATATATATATATATGTATGTATGTATCTATATAATATAATATAATTGAAATATTACCATTAAAACTTTAATGGGTCAATTCTATCCAAATACAAAATAATATATTACGGATACACACGGGTAATTATATGATACGCACATATGGTACTGATATTAACACATTTAATTAAATGTAATAACGAGAATAAGTTTACAATTGATTTAAATAGTTAAATAGTTTTATAAATAATTCCAAAACAAAAATATTTATATATAGGAATAATTAACTATTGATTCAAATATTTTATATATGGAATAATATATTTGATTTGTAAATTGAGTTTAATCAATTATATTAAATATTTATTATTAATTGTATTATATAATTTGATAGAATATTTCTTCATTATAATTTGTCAATTTAAGATTTTTGTTATTATAAAAAAATTTAATTATCATCAAATATTTTTAAACAATGTTAAAATTAATTTATTTTTGTTTCAAAAATATCATCAAAATATTGAATATTAATAGAAACATGAAGTTACTGATAAAAAAATTGAATATTAACGGGAACATGTAGTTATTAATCAAAATATTGAATATTAATAGAATTTTTTTTAATATTAATGGGTACATGAAGTTACTAATCAAAATATTGAATATTAAAGATAATATTAAATTACTGATCAAAATATTAAATGTATTGAATATTAACGGAAACATGAAGTTACTGATAAAAAATGGCATGTTAACGAGAGCATAAAGTTACTGATCAAAATATTGAATATTAACGAGAACACGAAGTTATTGATCAAACTATTGAATATTAACGGGAAAACAAAGTTATTAATCAAACTATATTGAATATTAACGGGAACATGAAGTTATTAATCAAAATATTGAATATTAACGAGAACATGAAGTTAGTAATCAAAATATTGAATATTAACGTGAGTATTAAATTACAGAGCAAAGCATATAATATTAACGGGAACATGGAGTTACTGCTAAAAATATTGAATAATAACGGAAACATGGCGTTATTAATCAAACTATTGAATATTAACAGAAACAAATTTGAAACATTAACAGAAACACGAAGTTAGTGATCAAAATAATGAATATTAATGGGAACTTGAAGTTATTGATCAAAATATTGAATTTTAACGGGAACATGAAGTTACTGAACAAAATATTGAATATCAACGAGAACACGAAGTTACTGATCAAAATATTAAATATTAAGGGGAACATGAAGTTACTGGTCAAAATATTGAATATTAATGGGAAATGAAGTTTATTGATCAAAATATTGAATATTAGTGGGAACACGGAGTTACTGATCAAAATATTGAATATTAACGGGAGCACGGAGTTATTGATTAAAATATTAAATATTAATGGGAACACAAAGTTAATGATCAAAATTTTGAATATTATCGAAAACATTAAGTTACTATCCAAATTTTAAAAATTAACAGGAACAAATTTTGAATATTAACGGGAACACAAAGTTACTAATCAAAATAATAAATGTTGACGGGAACACGGAGTTATTGACAAAATATTGAATATTAACAGGAACATTAAGTTACTGATAATTTTTTTGAATATTAACGGAAACGAATTTGGAATATTAACGGGAACACGAACTTATTGATCAAAATAATGAATATTAACGGGAACAAGGAGTTACTGATCAAAATAATGAATATTAACAAGAACATGAAGTTACTGATCAAAATTTTGAAAATTAACGGGAAGAAATTTGAAATATTAACGGGAATACGAAGTTACTTATCAAAATAATGAATATTAACGGGAACATGAAGTAACTGGTCAAAGTATTTTTCTATTAATTATGCATTTTGAATGAATCATTATTATAAATGGAGTTTGTAGTGGTTTCTCATTGGCCTACAAGACAGAGCTGATAGTTTGAGATTGAGCTGATAGTTTGTAGTTATAATTGAGCCAAAATAATTAATTTTCTCCTTAGCTAGCAAAAAATAATCGATTCTCCTTAGCTGATAGTTTGAGATTGGGCTAATAGTTATCACTAATTGAATTATATAATTTGATTGAATATTTCTTCATTATAATTTGTGAATTTGCGATTTTAAAACTTTTCCTTCATTATAATTTGTTAAATAAAATATTACTATTTTTATAACTTTTTCAATTTTACCCAAAACTTAATCTTTTACTAATATCTTTTATTTTTCTCAATCACAATGCGTGAAAACGACGGGTACCCGTGCGAACGCACGGGTAAGACACTAGTTTTGATCATAATGAAACAACCAATTAATACATTTAACAAAAAAAATTAGAATTCCAATCTTTAAAAACAATGAAAATTAAAACATAACATAATTAATATTCAATTTTAAAACAATGAAAATTAAAAGGTAATAGAAAATGATAATTTTTTAAAGAGCAACAAAATCATAATTAATATTCAATTTTAAATTTACGTTACTACGCATTATTTATACCATAGTTTCTAATAATGGTTAGTGTATTATATATTATTATTGTTTTAATAATATTAATAATTTATATAAAATAAGATAAAATAAAGTTACATAAAAAAATTAATGAATTTTAAAATATTGTTATGAATAAATATTGTGGATGTCCATATATATTCTTATCTTTCATCTTCATATTCCTTATTAAGTGGTATAGTAAGGTTATGATTTTTCATCTTCCTAATGTCCTATAAATAGATACCACTTTGCAATGTAAAGAGATTTACTTGAAAGATGATAATACAATATTACATTTTCTCTACTCTTTCTCTCCTTCATCTCTCCTTCATCTCTATATTGTTTTGGTTAATTTTATAACACGTTATCAGCACGAAGCTCTACCAAACTTGGAAGAAATTTTTTTTGAAGTCCTAAGTGTTAGAGGTAATATTAGGTAATTATTTTATTATTTTTCTTTCTCATTATCCGTGTTGAATTTTGATATTATATCTTATTAGATTATCAATATTCTCTAAATGATTACAAAATAACGTGTTTGTTATATAGTTCCTGAAGAACTTAACAAATATCCATTAAAGATAGTATTAAGTTTGTTATATAGTTCTTGAAGAACATATCAAATATCCTAGAAGGATAATATTGAGTTTGATATATAATTCCTGAAGAACTACAAAATGTGATTGAGTTCATGAAAAACTATTGTGATTGAGTTCCTGAAGAACTACCCACACACAATTTTTTTTATCACTACGTAGATCAATTGTGATATATAATTCCCGAAGAGTTAAAGTTTTAAAATAAGGATTTATCACATCTTAAAATATTGTATCTATAATATTAGAAGAATTTCATCATGATATTATTGAATCCTAGAAGGATTGCATCTATACTAATAACATATCCCTGAAGGATTGCTCAAAGAATAATTTTTATTGACCATTGTTTATGGAAATAGTTTGTGATGTGATATTTGTAGAACTAAAGATTATTAAACTAACTCCAAATTATTGTTCAAAGATTGAGTTTAATCGAATATTGTGTTTATCAATAATTGATGAATTCCAGAAGAATTCAACGTTCAATACTTAAGATTATATATATTTTTTAGATTATTGATTATAACAAATTATTTTTATAGTTCCTGAAGAACTTATCCATCCCTGAAGGATAGTGAATCAAATTAATTATATGACGATATAATTTTAGTGATATAATATTGTTTGATTAAATATGTTTAATTTTATAAGGGGTAACTGTTTGATAATTATATGATCATATGTTCATATGAATGTATTTGATTAAAGTGTTTAATAATGAGATACTATTATATTGGTTTTGAATTATACTGGAGGTATTGAATATCTTTGTATTACACAAATGAATTTGGACATAAAATGTATAATAGAAAAGGTATCGATTTTTCCCTCGGGCTTGTACTACACTTATATTATACAATTTAAGCACATGCTATTGTAAACCAGTAGTTTACTTAAATGTGTCGTTGGTAAAATCGGTTGGGTCATCTCGGATATAATATGATGCGAATAATTTGTATTGAAGAACCAGAAGTTTCTTCAATCCATTAAATTTTTGTGTGTTTCTAAAGGAAAATAAAAATATGAGAAATTGCATTTTTATGACATTAACTGTTGCATCGACTAAAATATCATGCATATGTCTCTATTCACAACCAGAAGTTTGTGAAATTATTTTCTCAACTAATTAGACTATGATCTTATTTTCTGGATTTTTTAGAAATTCATGTATAAGTATCAAATATATTATTAAAATTGATATTAAATATCATATAATATATGTTCATAAAAAGAAAATGGACCCGAAGATCCATTCTTTAGACGTCTAAAGTTAATTATATGGTTGATACTTATGAGATCATCAATTCTAAATTATATATTTGAAACACCCAAAGTATGATATTAAGATATTTATTCGCATTAAGCCAACAAGATACTATATCTTACTCCTCCCTATTTATTATAATACTTCTCATCTAAGTGAATATTTGGATGTGTTGTGTATATTCCAATTGCTCCAATACAATACATTAAGATGAGTCTTGAAAGAATATTAGAAAAATATAATTAATATGAATCTCAATTTTGAGGATATAATTTGAGAAAATAATCAAATACTTGATTACAGCCCAGTAGGCTGATTATCACTTGATAAATTAATTTTCCCAATATTAGGGGGAGGGAATAAGCAGCTGAAATCATGAACAAGAAGTTCAAATGAACAACTAAAATCATGAACAAGAAGTTCAATTGAACAACTAAAATCATGAACAAGAAGTTCAAATGAACAATTTAAAATAAATTGTTGTCTTGATCCTCGTACAAATCAATATAAACCAAAAGTTCAAAATATTATTCATTTGCAAAGTTTATGAAATAAATTATCAGCTGATAATACTCCACTCAAAGTGGATTCTCCTATTGGATAATATAATATTGCAAATGAGTTGTTGCTGCGCCTGAAGCGTGGTATGAAAGTCGGTTCCAATATTAAAAGTCCTCTACTAAGAAAAGAAACTAAAGATGACCCAAGTGAGGATATGAAAATGCTAAAAGCACTTTGATCTAATTTAATTTTCAGTTCCAGAAGAACAAATCAAGTACTTGAAATATGAAATAAAAAGATCTCGATAAATTATGTCATGGATGAAATGGAATGGAACCGAAATTGAGATAACCAAATAAAGTCAATATTGACAATGTCTTTGTATACAATATAGCGCTAAAAGTGATCAATGATAACGAGGATCATGAGTCAAAGTCTATTAAAGATTGTAGACTAAGTGAGAATTGGCCAAAATAAATATATTCAATTGAAGAAGAATTAAACTCACTTTACAAGTGACTCACTTTTGGACCTGTAGTCTGAACACCTCAAGGTGTGAAACTAATTGGATATAAATGAGTTTTTGTGAAAAAGAAAAATAAGAATGATATGAAGTCTGATTTATTGCTCAATGATTTTCACAAAGACCTAAGATAGATTTTGATAAAAACATATTCACCTGTAGTGGATTCAATCAATTTTTGATTAATTAGTCTTGTAACACATGAAGGACTTAATTTGAACATGATGGATGTAATGACATCTTATTTATATGGTTCACTTAATAGTGACATTTATGTGAAACTCCCTGAAGGGTTCAATATACCAGAGGCACGTAGTTGTGGATCTCGAGAAAACTACTACATAAAATTGAACAAGTCTCTCTATGGGCTGAAAGAATCTGGATGCATGTGGTATAATCGCCTCAGTGAATATTTACTAAATGACGAATATACTAATAACTCAATTTGTCCTTGTATTTTCATAAAATGGTGTGGAAAAGTATTTGCAATAATAGTTGTCTATGTGGATGACATTAGTATTATTGAAACTCCTGAAGAGCTTCCAAAAGCTACAAATTGTTTAAATAAAGATTTTGAGATGAAGGACCTAGAAAAGACAAAATATGTCTAGGTTTCTAAATTGAGCATGTGGACAAAAGAATATTTGTACATCAAAAGGCTATATAAAAAAGTGTTGAAATGATTCTATATGAACAAATGTCACATGTTTCCTACTCCAATATGGTTGTTAGATCATTAGATGTGGAGAAAGATCTTTTTAGGCCTCGAGAAAAGGATAAAAATTGCTTGGTCCAGAAGTATCATATCTTAGTGCAATTGGAGTACTAATGCACCTTGCTAAATATACACATCATGATATATCATTTGCGGTCAATCTATAAGTAAGATAGAATTATTCACCTATACGAAGAAATTGGAAAGCGGTCAAACATATACTTCGTTATCTTAGAGATGCAGGTTACTTGTCAGATTCTCACAATGGTAGATTAGAAAGAGGTTATTTATTTACATGTGATGGTACAACCATTTCATGGAGATCTATGAAACAAATCATGGAAACAACTTCATAAAATCCTGCATAACTATTACCACTACATGAAGTCACTTCGAAGAAGACATTTTAAGCAACGACTACAAAGAATATCGTCTCACATGTAAATGTCTGCGTGAGGGGGAGAAATACATATGTTTTGCACTCTTTTTTCCTTCACCATGGTTTTGTCCCATTGGGTTTTCCTGGTAAGGTTTTTAACGAGGCAATTCACATTCAAGGGATATTGTACTCTTTTTCCTTCACTAGAATTTTTCCCACTGGGTTTTCTCTAGTAAGGTTTTAACGAGGCATATCCTCAATGGACATCCAAGGGGGAGTGTTATGAATAAATATTGTGGATGTCCATATATATTCTTATCTTTCATCTTCATATTCCTTATTAAGTGGTATAGTAAGGTTATGATTTTTCATCTTCCTAATGTCCTATAAATAGATACCACTTTGCAATGTAAAGAGATTTACTTGAAAGATGATAATACAATATTACATTTTCTCTACTCTTTCTCTCCTTCATCTCTCCTTCATCTCTATATTGTTTTGGTTAATTTTATAACAAATATAACATTAACGTTTTAATAATAATACCCAAAAGTGGTTATTTTAAAATTTTATTCTCTATTATAAATTAATAATTTTATTTGTCAAAAAAGTTAAAATAATAATTTATCTAATACAATATTAAATAATTTTTATGAGTTAAAAAAAAGTGCACTGTCCGTGTAAAATAATTTTACAATGTCATCTAATGAAAATTTATCATTTAGTCACGTCGTATAATTTATTTAAAAATAAAAGTATGATTTGACATTTAACATGATTGTAATTGGTTGATGATATAAAATAATTTTACATGTATCATTTATTCTCACCTTTTATTTATAACAATATATAATTATTATGTATAATTGATTTTAATACTAATATTTAATTATGTTGTACAATTAATTTAGTCATGTCATATAATTTATTTAAAAATAACATTATGATTTGACACTTTTTTTTTTACCCAAACAAACTTAACTTCTTTCATTATTTAAAATAGTTTCAATACAATGAGGTATATAATTAACGGAACTACGTCGAGACCAAGAATTGGCCGCCTTTGTTAAACAATGAGCAACCATATTCGCTTGACGCTTAACAAACTCTACCTCAAAGTTTGAAGAATAAAGTAACAACAACTTAATAGAACGAATAATAAAACTGAACTCGGACCCTCCTATGGAATTTGAATGGATAGCTTGCACCACTTGTTGAGAGTCGCTCGAGAAAACAACATGATCAAGATGGAGGGCTAAAGCTCCTTGGATAGCTTCCTTCAAAGCCAAAGCCTCCGCTTCTAAAGTAGAAGAAGAACCCACATCCCAAGCGACACCCGCGGTAATAAAGTTCCCCAAATCATCCCGAATGCACCAACCTCTATTAGTAGTACCACAATTACGATTAAAATCCGCATCGACATTACACTTGAACCAACCCGGAGGGGGTGGAAGCCATTGATGAGTGTGGAGGGGGGTCGTTTCGCCATCTTGAGAATTTTGAGCCAACCACCACTCTTGCCACTTGTGGAAAGCTAACCACCCAAGCCTCAATGCCTCCTCCTTTTCATTGTTCCAAATGAACTCATTCCTATTGTGCCATAAAGTATCTACCATCATAGCAAAACGCCCAGCAACCTTCCTATCCTCCTTACTACACAAAATAAGAATGAGGGATCTAATGTCGTTAGAAAGATGAAGAAGAGGTGCAATAGTGTCATACAAACCTGCTTCCTTCCAACACGAGTTAGTTTCCGGACACCCGAAAAAAACGTGTCAATCATCCTCCTCGGCCACCCCACAAAACTGACAAAAAAGAGGACAAGGGACATGATGCTAACTTAGCCGAACCCGAGAGGGCAAACATCCTGAGCAAATACGCCAAAGAAGATGTTTCACTCGAGGAGGAGCAAGAATTGACCACAACCCATTCCAATTAGCGTCGTTAGGCTCCAACTTTTAGTTATAACAATATATAATTATTATGTATAAATGATTTTAATACTAATATTTAATTATGGTGTATAATTAATTTTAATTATATTTAACTATGTTGTATTTATAATTATTTTTTATATTTTATAAAATATGTGTATTTTAAAATTTTGATAAGAGTATTTTAGTTTCTACTTTAAAAAATCAAAAGTAATTTTAAAAGTGTTTAATTGAATTTAATGTGTTTGATTATTTTTAAAAATAGATTTGATTATATGTTGTATAATTAATAATTAATTTTAATTATATTTAATTATATTATATTTGTAATTATTTTTTATATTTTTTAAAATATGTAAATTTTAAAAATTTGATAAGAGTATCTTTTGTTTCTACTTTAAAGAATCAAAAGTAATTTTAAAAGTGTATAATTGAATTTAATGTGTTTGATTATTTTTTTAAATAGATTTGATTATATTTATGTGTTTTAGAATTAATTTTAATTATATTTAGTTATATTATATTTATGAGATTAATTACTATGCACTGTCAGTGTAAATTTTTTTACACAGTCAGTGAATCATAACCACCCACTAATACGAATTAATAAATAATTAAATTAAAAATAAAATATAATTTACAACCCAACGTTCATTATTCATTGACGGTGTAAAACTTCTTTACACTGTCAGTGCATTTCAATTAAACTCTATATTTATAATTATTTTTGAATATTTTATAAAATATGTATATTTGAAAATTTTTATAAGAGTATTTTAGTTTCTACTTTAAAAATCAAATATAGTTTTAAAAATGTATAATTGAATTTAATATGTTTGGTTATTTTTTATCATAGATTTGATTATATGTTGTATAATTAATTTTAATTATATTATATTTATAATTATTTTTTAATATATTATAAAATATGTATATTTTACAAATTTGATAAGAGTATCTTTAGTTTCTACTTTAAAAATCAAATATAATTTTAAAAATAAATCAAATATAATTTTAAAAATGTATAATTGAATTCAATGTGTTTGATTATATTTGAAAATAGATTTGATTATATCTAAAAATAGAATCCCAAATTGAAATTTATATACGGAAACTATTGATTCAAATATATTTATAAATAATATGAAACGAAGAATAAGTAGCTCATTACACCACTTCCCGTCGTCACCGTTCAATTCTCTTCCTCTCTCAAAACTTCCAATCTTTTCAGGTTGGTTAATTCATTGTATTTTTTGAAAGCTAATTCATGAAAAATAATATTCGTTTTTGTATTCTGTTTCAGTATTTGCTTAGTGATTCTAATATCAGATTTTTGGTAGTTAATTTGTGAAAAATAATATCCGTTCTCGACAACTTTTAAACTTATCTGTTAAAATTTTGATAGAAAAGTTCCTCTTATTAGACAACCATTAAGATTGACAATACTTTATGGTACTAAATGCTGGGCAATATAAAAATGTTGTGGTACTAAGTGTGTATTTAAGTGAAACTAGTTAATGGTTTACGATATTCTTTATGTTTATTATGCCAATGAATTTTGAAATTTCAGACATGTCAAGTGGATCTGTCAAAAAGATTTCGCTGAAAGAAATCGAGCAGGTAACTTGATCTTTTTACTACACACACCTAAACTTTCAGTTTTTAATTTGTACCATTGTATTTAAGGACATCGAAAACTGAAACAAGGAGTTTTTTACTAGGATTTTTGGAACCTAGCTCTTGATACGAACTTATGACCGAAGAATATTGTATCTGTCTTATTAAAATGTATCAAAGAGAGATCCGGATACAATATATACACATGGCAAATCTAACTAATACGTAAGGTTGTGTTCGAATGAGATAATTGAAAATTTTTAAAATTTTTGAAATTTTAAGTAATTAATATGATTCAATTAAAAATTTCTTTATTTGGATGGAGTATTAAAATAATTTATTGTTAAATTTTTTTTTTGATAATTATCATAAATTTTAAAAAATTTCAGCAAAATTAAAAAAATAAGGACTAATTTGCAATTTTTGAAAATTTCAAAGGACCAATTTTTGAAAATTATTAAGACTAATTTGCAAATTTTTGAGATAAATTTATAATTTTCATAAAATATAAAGACCATCTTGCAAAATTTTAAAAATTAATAATAAACAATTTAACATTTAAATTTAAATTATGGAGCAATTTTAAATTTTTTATTCTTTGATATCATTTGAAATTCCTTAAATAAAATACTTCATAAAAAATTTACATCATTTTAACATTCTCTATATTTATTATCCAAACAATAAATTCTAATCAAATTATTTTAATTTCTCTAAAAAAAATTATTTCCATCTTTAAAATGCTTCGTCCAATCCAGTTAATATATTTCCCCTTTGACCGACTCTTCCTAAAATCTCTTTACCATTCGTTCTACTGACACTTTGGCTGATTTCAGGTACAAAATCTCATAGAACGATGTATGCAACTATATATGAACCCAAAAGAAATTGTGGAAACTCTACTTATTAAAGCAAAAATTGAGCGTGGTATTACAGAATCTGGTACGAACTTTTGTTCACTATTATCTTTTTCTGCTTTACTACTCACTGCATTATGTTGTTTTCTCTTTCTAACATGTACATGTGTATTGATGCTTCAGTTTGGCAAAAGCTTGAAGAACAAAATCAAGAATTTTTCAAGGCTTATTATTTGAGGTTGAAGCTGAAGGAGCAAATAACTGAGTTCAACAGGTTGCTTCAGGAACAAGCTGAGTTAAGTCAGCTACAATCACTTGCTGTTGCTTCACTACCCAACTCTAATGGTTCACATATTTCTTCATGTAATTGTTTTCATCCCTTTGAAGTGAACTTTTATTGTTTCTGTTTTCCATTACCCTAAAAGTTTTCATGTCTCTTTTCTTAACAGTACCTCAGAATCCATCTTGCTATGCCTCTGAGCAATCCAGTGCAGTTGTGAAGAAGCCAAAGAATATGAGACATTCCACCATACATGATGTGCTTAACAATGGCGGCTCATCGCTGAACACAAGTATGCACGAATTGACTCCGATATCTGCTCGTGGCAATAGGATTAACAGCCCACCAAGCATGCTTTCATCTCAACCCGGATGTTCCGGTAGTCCCCCTTACATTTTTGGTCATGATGGCACTGTCCTGGAAGTATGCCCAACTATTGGTGATGCAGCGGTTACATCGTTTAATAGTGTTGACTCAAACTCCCATTCTATGAATGGAGCACTCATTGACTCAGATATTTCATCATTTGGATCTTTGGGGCAGATTCCTATTGACTCAGATATTTCATCATTTGGATCTATGGATATTTCTAGAAACTTCAGCCTTTCAGATCTGACTGCTGATTTTTTTCAGAGTTCTGGTATGTTTTCTTTCCAATTCATATGCTATGCTGCTGACATTAACATTATCTTAATCTTTGCTCATACACGTACTGATACTATTTGGTTATCTTGCTTGTAGATTGAACATCACCCCTAAAATGAAGTGCTTGTAAATAGAAGTTTAGAAGTTTGCCAGACTATGAAATTCCAACTCTTTGTGAACGTGTGTATAGGAATTCACTAACCATAATCTGCAGTGAAGGGAAATTGAATTTGAAAGGGTTTATATGTACTTAATAAATAATGAATCTCTCTTATTTTGGTTTGTTTTTCATCCTCAGTCCATTCGTGTATATAGCTTTGCATAGTGTGGTTTTTTCTACTTTGTGTATATACCAGCTCTCTATTGTGTTGTGATGATGTTCTTTTTGGCTTAGAATGCATGAAACTGTTTTACAAGGGTACAGTTTTCACCTTATCAAATGAGTTGCTTACTGAACTAAAAAAAAGTTTCAACTTTCAACAACAGCCGGTTCCAGCTCTTTTGGTGTTCCAATTGTTATAATCAATATTTTGACATTCGAAACATGTTGGATATGCAATGCTAAAATGTAAAAACTTCAGTAACTAAATGGTTAGACATGTTCTAACTAAATGGTTAGACATGTAGTTAAGTGTAGTTAGACTTAAATTGTTAAATTTATTTCAAATTCAAAACATATAAATTCAAATCACTAAGTTGTAAGGTGTGTAATTAGATCGACTAAAGGTGTTAAATTTAGAGATCATTTGGTTCATGGATTTAAAAGTGATTATCTGGACTTTGATGATCTTTGCAATCTGATTCAATGAAAACTCTATTGAAGTTCAATTTACATTTTAATTTTTCTTTTGGTGTATTAAATGTGATGATGAGAATCACATTTTAAAATGCTATCAAGCAGATCCAATGATATTACTTTTGACACGAGATTATTTATAAAAATATTTGAATCAATGATTAAATTATTCCTGTGTATAAATTTTATTTTAAATATTTTTTAAGATCTAGTCAAATCTTATTTTTTTAAAAATAAAAATCAAATACATTATTTTTATGGAAAAACTTAACATCGTAGAAATATATTATTTGAAAACATTGCATTAATTTAGAAATAATGTATCATCTAATAATAAAAGAAAAGATTATATAGGATAAGTTATGATTTGATAAAAAATTTGTTTTTTATAGTTGTTATAAGCATTTGTTTTTAAAGTGTAACAATAATAAATAAATAAAAGATAAAGTTATTGAAAGTTATAATATTTTTCATACATAAAAGTATTTGAATCAATAATATATTTTTTCCGGTCTATAAAAATAATAAATATTATTTTTATTTTTATATTATTTATAAACATATTTAAATCAATAGTAAACTTAGTTTCGTTTATAAAAATAACCGTGTTTGAAAACATTTGAATTAACAATAAATTTTTTTACCTATAAAAAAATATTTAAATTAATAATAAAATTTTAAATATCGATATTTTAGTCATTTAAAGATATTAATAAAAATATTAAATAGATAAATTAATTATTTTATTTTATTTTACTTTCTAATATTTGAAGAAAAAAACATTTTTAAAATTTATAGTATTAGTGAAATCATAAATATAAATTGACAAAAAAAGAAATCATAAATACAAGATTTAGTATTTGTGATATCATAAATTGTAATTGTATAAATATTGTCGTAATTTTATAAATATTTAATAATAATATCATCATTAATTAGTGTTTATTTTATAATAATGCCCATTAATAAGTGTTTAAATTTTGTAATTGATCAATTATTTAAAAGAGATTATATTAGAGGTCAGACAATTGTTTATAAAATCAATACTTAATATAATCAGACAATTGTTTATAAAATCAATACTTACTATTTATAAATATGATTCTACGTAGATTATATAATTCAATTGATTTAGAACAAATCTGTGCAAAATTAAATTTAGGATTGTTCACTTCGGATACATTCAAAGGTTGAAAATGTGTTTGAAAAAGTTGAAAATTACATTAAATGAAAATGAACCAAAACCAATTTAATTTTTAAATAGGTCATGCTAACAAGTGTCACATGGGGCATTCGTTAAGCATTCCATATCAAAGAAAAAATTCCTTAAATAAATTATTTATGTAAGGAATTTCAATATCCAATACTCAAATGATTTATTTCAATATCCAATATATTGAATACACGCAATTTCAATAAAACAAATTTTGTTATTCTTTAAAAAAGTCAGTTATTTCTATTTCTAGAACATTAAATATAAGTCATAAAAAAAACATTAAATATAAGTATTATTTATTTTTTTAAACTCTTAACAAGTGCCCCTGAGACACTCGTTAGTAGAGTTGTCAAAATGGGCTATCCCAGATGGGCTGGCCCACCAGGCCCGAAAAATCATAGGGCTCGGGCCTTAAAATCAGAGCCCATATTTTCAGGGCCTTTTTAACCCAGCTCTGAAAAGCCCGCTACCCATTAGGGTTAGTCCATATGGGCCGTGGGTAGCCCATTAGGCCCGCATAATTGTAAATTTGAAAAAAATATTAATATTAATATTATCTTACTCCAAAATAGCGCATTGATTTTTCTCATCTCACTAAATTCTATCTCTATTCTATTCAATTTTTCTCTTTTAAACAGGGACGGATCCAGAAATTTTGATAAGTGGGGTCAAAACTAATTCTTAAAAATATACAAATATATAAAAGATAAATGATTACATTATATATATCGAGAAATACAAAAATTATGAAAACTATATTATTGTATATCAAAAAATTGAACACACTTCAAAATTTATAACTTATAACTGATTTCAACGTGTTTTGATATTTTGAGAAGAAAAATAAATATATAATAGTAAAATTTGATAGTTAAAAGTTACTCCTATAAAATTTAATATTGTTTCAATTTTACTTCCGGTTTTCTTTTTCGAACTATCCACTTTCACTTATGATTTTATCTTTCAAGAGTGCATTAGGAAGAGATCAGGCTTATTGCTAATTCAAGCCAAACAAAAATTTAATTACATGTAAATTTGACTATCAATTGTAATAATAATAATCAAAAGTTTAAGGAAATGAAATTTTTAGTAAATGTTGAATATATTTTCAAAGACAATTTAGAATTTACAAGAAAAATAAATATAAAATAGTAACAAATAGGTTATATTCCTATATGATAAAAAAAGTAAGAAGTGATGTTTATTATGCTCATTTGTTAGACTAAAATGTATGTCATTTTTGTGATACCATGATATGTGGGGGCAACATTTTATTTTGATTGGGGGCAAAATATAAAAGCAATTAATTATTTATTAAAATCAAATTAAATATGTGGGGTCAAGTGCCCCCAATTCCTACAACCTAGATCCGTCCCTGCTTTTAAATATCTATAATATAAGAAAACTCTATCTTTTTGAAGAGTTCCTCTCATGCTGCCAAGTGGCTTATTCTGAGAGTAGGAAATGTTGCTTATGGATGCGCCACGTGTACTGTTCATTTATGAAGTTATGTTCTTCCATCTTCCACTATGAATGTGTTACATAATTAACATTTGTGTGGTTCTGTCCATGCATCTTCCATTCTGCATAATTATGTGTTACATAATTAACATAAGGGAGATTCTACGGTGCATTCGCCCATTTGACTTCAGTGGTGAAGTCACTGCAATTGACCAATAGAATTAAAGCCCTAATCAACCCTAATTAATTCTAAGTTAATTTAAGCCACATCAGCTCTATGGTAAAAATAATTTTACTGTGGGACCCATTGTAAAAAAATCTTTTAAATATTGCATTTCAGTCCCATTCACTTAATAATATTTTACAAATTATATTTTACAAATTAGAAATTAGAAATAAGTTTTATATAATTGTAATTTTTTTAAACACAAATTATACTTTTCGTTGTTATTTTCTTTCTCCCAACTTCCCTCCTCTTCTTTCTCCCAACTTCCTAATTGAATTATATTCTTGGTTGTTCTTCTTCTTCCTTTCAAGTTCCCTCTTTTTCTTTCTCTCAACTTTCCAATTGATGAATTCGAAATTGCAATTCAAAACCCTAAATTTCTAAATCCCTCCACTGCGATGTCACTCTCCTACTCCAACTTCTTTCTCGATGACGACCTCCTATACAACGAGAAAACCTCCAGCGTCTTATCCAGAGATTTGTTGGCGGAAAGCTTCTCTGATGTCGATTCGTCTCCGCCGACGGAGGAAGAGTTATGCACTTTCTATTAACTTCACCGGCAGACTCATAGACTCGCTCTTGTAGGTGTTGCCCAAAATGTGCTTTGTTAGATGAAACGAAACGACATTATAGTAATGAGCAGTTGCTGTAGTTTGAGATCTGATTTCATCGTCATGGAAATCGAACTGAGTAGTAGCAGTACTATAGTAAAAGAGGTTTTGGTACCATTTTTAGTTCCACTGTTAATCCTAGATCACTCAGGTTTCAACCCTCTGGTTTGTCTTCTGTTCCTGACAACTTTGATTTCTCAGTTATTCCAATTTTGAGTCTAATTTTATAGCTATTGGTTTATCTCTCTCCCCATCAATGCTTCAGGGTTTTGCCTTTACTGATTTCATGAATGGCTTTATCTCTCTCCCCATCAAGGCTCCTGATTTTGCTTTCAACAAAGCACTTAAGGTTATAATCTTTTTCTTATTCTCGATTTTAAGTTATTTTCATGATCAATGAGCAGGTTCATTTTATGCCCAACCTCAAAGACAAGAACTTATACAAGATTTTTACAAAAATTAGCACGATCATGTTCGTGGCGTGGTTAGTGGTGACATATGAATTTCAACTTTTAGTAATACCATAAACTTCATGTCCTATTTCTGCAGAGATTTGTTGGTTTCGTTTAGAGCAACAGGACGGATGCTGCAAAGGATTATATTTTATACGTCTGTATCTTTAATTTATATGTATTTTAAAAAATAATATCATGATATATCTAAATGATGACATCTAAATGGACTACTAATTGTACAGGGATGGTGTAAGTGAAGGACAATTTTACCAAGTTCTACTATACGAGCTTGATGAGATTCGGAAGGTTTGAACTGTTGACTCACTCCTACTGTAATTGTTTGTTGAAGTTGTTCCTATATTAACATATAAGATTTTTATAAAGGTGTGTGTTTCTTTGGAGCCAAACTTTCATAGTTGTACAAAAAAGACATCATACTAAGTTATTCGCGAACAACCACACGGACAGGAATAATACATATAGTAGTGAAAATATACTGTCTGGTATGTGGAGTGTTCCTAAAATGGTTGTTACATGCAAACGAATTTACCGGTATTTGAATATTACGATTGATATTTTCTGCTTTTGATATGCTTTCAGGAACTGATGTTTATACAAAAATCGATCACCCAACCGAGTTTGATTTTTATCTCTGTAGTCACGCCGGCATCCAGGTAAAAGGTAGGCTAAAAGCAATACTTAAAATCTACTTGACGAATATAATTATCTTTCCCACAACCTAAATTTAATGCGATTCAACTAAAACTATTATGGATCAGTGGGGTTTGTTCGACCGACAATTTCGCACTAGAGGACGGGGGATTAGTATGGTTGTTCTTACCAACTTCGATGCCAATGTTGTTGTTAACTCGAATCTCATCATCAGAATTCTACTGCACGATGTCGAGATTATAATTTTAATATACACTGTTCCGATTTCTTACTGATTAGCATACAAGTTGACATTTTGGTTTTCAAATTCTATTGTTTTAAGAACAATTATAAGCAAATCAAGTTCTTTTTTAAGGTAAATTCGATACCTTTTTTGCATTGATTCCCCTACCGATATTTGCTGCTATATGGGCCATTTCAAATTCTAAGATTAGTATCAAAGTCAACTGTCTACCCAGATTTTATATCTGGCCACTATTTTCCTCTCTTTTCCTATTGAATAATAGATCGACATGACTGGTTTTCAGAATTCTTGGGGCCTATGTGCTTGCAGCGGTGGCTTGTTATCTTAAGTTCCACTTTTGCTAGAAAAAGCTCCCTCTAGCAGAGCTTTGTCAAAAGCTCTTCATTTGTGTATGCACAAACTAAGCTACTTTTTTTACCCAGAGCTTTTAAAAATATTGTTTGGCTCAACTTCTAATTTAAAGTAGAGAAATCTAAAATAAGCTGACCCAACTTCTTTCTACTGTTATCCAAAGATTTTCCTTATTTTCTGTCAGTTGGTTTCTACTGTAATTAGAGAGAAGTTTCAAAATTGAATGGATACTATACTTTATTATTTATAAAAGAATGGTGCTGTATTAAACTTAGTCTCTGTGTTATGCTTTTTTTGGTTAATTTAGGGGGTGCATCCTTGTGATAAGAGAAGGCACATCACTGAGTACAAGAAAATGTTTCCAGCAATTGATTTTTCACTGGTAAGTGATCTATTTTGATTATCTCAAAAGCTAAGGTATGATTGATATTTGGTTAGACATGACTCATGCTTAGTATGAACTATGTTTAGATTGAGTCTGATGACGACATTTTGTGGAAACCTGATATTCGAGAGAAGAATGAAGAAGTTGCTGCCAGGGGACTGAAATTTTTGGAATGGTGAGTGATTAAATGAGTCACGTTTCATGTCTGTGACTATGCTTATTTAGCAAAACTGTTATTGAAAAAAAAGTAGGGAGAGCCAAAAGATTAAGCATACTGAAAAAAGGGTCCACATTACTATGATCTAGATTTAACCTGATCTTTTTGCCCTACTATGATAATATCAAGAAATCCAGAGTGTGCTTATGGTTGCCCAATTCGGTTTTTATTTTTCTAGAGCATTGCACAGCATCTGAAACAGATAGTTATATTAGTCTCTACTATGATTATATCTATTCTATTCATATTTTTGTATTTATCCAGGTTGTGGACTCATAAAGAAAAAGAGATTGATGTTGTTACTCACAGTGGTTTTCTATTTCATACTCTAAGTGCTTTTGGAAATGATTGCCATCCAAATGTGAAGAGTGAAATCTGCACACAATAAGTATTCATCTAAAAATAATGTATCATCTTTTTCTTACAATATTCTAAAAATCGAACAGCCAGTTCAACTAGTTGAACCTTGAACCCACACTGTCTATAATTTGAATGTCTCTCTGGTTCGATGGTACTATTTGATATTTAAAACTGTTTTTTATGAATTCAAACTTGGGGATATATGACATATAATTAATAATAAGGTGGCTTTGTAAAATTTTGCCTTTCTTTTTCAACAGCTTTGCTAATTGTGAGCTGCGTTCAGTGGTTATCATCGATAGAGGGTGAGCATCGTATTTACAGAACAACTTATACTCAAGCTTCTTTAGAAAATTCAGTTTCTGAGTTTTCAATTTTGCAGGATGATTGGATCAAATGAGTCCTCTACCAACTTTCCTGACAAGATTCCACACGGCCTTGACCTTCCCAGTGATGTTGCTGACGAGAAAAATGCTGCGAATGATCTAACTAAGTAACATGAGAAGATTTTCTTCTGTTATATGATTTCTGCAAAGAAACCTAGGTGTCAACTTTTCAAGATGATGATTACTGTGATTGCTCCAATTTAACATTCATTAATGGCCATTGATTCTTACATGGAAATATTAGATATGTTCTTTTACTTTCCCAGTTCCCTTCCCATTTTTCTCATGATACATTTTAACCTCTGGCCCCTTCTTTCACCTTAGAAAGAAAAGATCTTTGTAAAAAAATAATAGTAGCCAAAAAGGCGACCAAATTCAGAACCATGGTAAAAGTAGTTTTAAAACTGTCACTCATTTGAAATTTGAGTGTGAATTAGTCGTTATTTGAAATTTCAAACTTTGTTTGGACTAGTTAAATTCGAAATGGACTGATTATGATAACCATTAATCTCACAATTATGTGCCCTCTCCATTGGAATTATAGGTGGACCTTGAGGGTGGATTCTTAAGACCCCCTTTGATGATTGCTTTTAAGTATTTTAACTCATCAATGCATGTATCATCAAGTTTCTTAAAATGAGTAGGATTTTAATTTCTATATTTAGTTAAACCAAAATAGAATAAATTTATAATTTTTTTATTTTTTACTCTTATAAATTGACAACTTTAAAAAAAGACATAATATAAAAAAATTTAACCCTATATCCTGGGCATCAAAAGGCCATAATTTTATATTTATACTCTTGATGTTTAGTAAAATACTATATTTAAGTTCATCATTGAGCAATTTTTAAGTATTAAAAACAGAAACACATGATTTTTATAATTCAAAAGACAACATTTTTGTAATGTTAAAGACAAACAGAGGAAACTGTGTTTTAAGAGCATATAGCAAACATTGCATCTTATTTCACCATTATACAAATGATATTTATACCTTCATTTTTTAAGTCTGATATATATCTTGCTATTATCGCGATAAAATTGAAATTAAATTTTCCATAATCCACAAATACATGATGATGATTTTGTTACTGCTGTTGATACCAGGCAAGGATCTTCCTCATTCCTTCAAAAACAAATTCCAAACCGGCTGCTGTAAAGTTTGAAAGTATAAAAGTTATGCAGTTTTGGAAACTACGTGAATTGTGCATTCGTGTTGGAGAGATGAGAGAATTTATGCAGAGATAAAGCCATCACCGCTTAAGGGTATTGCTTTAGATAGTAGAATGATGAGACCAGCAGCTACAACACTAATTTGACCTGACTTCGCCGATTTATTACTAGAACTCTCTCCTCTGCCATCAAGTTTCAACTTGTCCTCCACGAGGTGAGTTTCTGAATAAGAGGGTATTGCTACATCCCAGAAAGATTTAGTTTTGAATGATATGACTTTTTTTTCTGGCTCCAAAATTGTAGAGACCTCGGTTGGAGCTTCCATGGATAACAACTCCATACAGTGATCTTTTAAAACCTAAGAACAAATCGCAAGTAAATGAATTTAAAACTAAATGAGACATGTAAACAAAATTCACGCACAGCTAGAAACCAAACCTCAACTGTCTCAGAAGGCTGCAAGTAATCGCACACATATGTCCCCGCTAACCATGGTGCAAAAACTCTTCTAGGAAATGGAAGGTTGCATTCTTTTCTGTTCAGAAGCCAAAATAACAAAATGTACCAACTATCATATATGGATTGAATTTATTATCACTTCTAGATGTTACGTACACGCACGCAAAGATTTACTTTCAAAAAACACTAGTATATCAATGAGTGGTATTTTGTAAATACACTACAAACTACTTACCTCAATAAATGCAGCACAAGTTGAGAAAAAGGTTTTTCAACTGATACATCATCATCACTTATTTGCCTTCCAACATCATGATGATTATATGAATCAACATCTGTCTCATCACAGATTATATCCAATATACTTTGCAGGCTCGTAATGATATCTCCCTTTGCACAAAATTGTGATCCATGACAATATTAGAAAAGATCAGGAAGATATTTCCAAATAACCATACTTCGGGGAAGATATTTCCAAACAAATGTCAAACTTAAGAGAGCTCTTGAATAAAAGAGAAGAACTTTCATCATGTATTATTATTACTCACCTTCAAATCAGTAACAGCTTGTGAAATTGGCTCTTTTGAATTCAGGTACGCAAAAGAACATACTGTACCACTAAAGGAAAGAATACCAGAAACATCTTTTTGGTTGTATGCTTTATAAGATATTAACAATTAATGTTAGAAAATGAAGTTCTAAACCAACTGGAAAATTAACAAGAGCTAATGTAACGAGAATATTCATATGATATAAGATTGATGGAAAATATACCTTCAATAGAACTATTACTCAAAAATGGTATAAGCAATTCAACTTCATGCACGCCATCCGATGAGCACGGCTCATCAAGAATCTAAAGTTGTAGAAAAATAAACAAATTTTAACGAAATAATGATAACAGGGAAATGTTGTGTACAGTTTAATGCAACACAAATGCAAATGTGTGAGAAGAGGTAGAAAAACAAAAAATCAGAGGAAGATTAACAAAACCTAGAGTGGGTGGAAGAAAATCACTTTCATAACAAAATTTGAATGTTAAACTTCTTTTTATACAGAACGAAATGAGCATATTATACTTTGAAGAAATTCCAGCCCAAACCACAAATAATAGCAACCTCTCTTAATATTATATCATGTAGGAAATGAACTATGAACATCATTATTTCTATAAGTGGTAGCTTATAATTTTCTGACCTGCTTACAGATCCACATTTTATTCATTTTATTCATTTTATTTTTTTAATTGTCTTCATCATTCTAGTATGTTACAATTGAGTCCAAAATAAGACAGTTTAAGATACAGTAATATGTTAAGATATAATATGATACTTTGTTCTATTCTAACTAACAACCTCAACCCAATATCAATATTCACAGTCGGCAAGATATAGCTTTCATGTGCATCAAGGGAAAAAGAAGAGATCAATATCAAAATGTTACTCTTATTGAAAGTTCAAACTAAATCTGCTGAGAAAAACCGTTTTGGAGCATGCAATATTCAGAGCAGAAAGCTAGTGTATCACATTAAATAAATTGTGACAGCTTCACAAATCAGTTAAAAGCAAGTATTTAATCGCTGCTAACATTATGTTGTTCATGAAAAGATTCATGCCATATAAATTACTGTACTCTTAATAATAACCTTACTGTCACTTCCTCTTTGTGTTTGGTTTACAGTCATGGGCAAAAAAGAAGGTCCAGAGCCAAGTAATTTTTGAGCGAGACAATACATATGCGTCAAGACCAGGCACCAGCACTAGACGTGTTCCAAATAGAAGCTTGAACGAGAGTCCGGATTGTTCGCCGAACATAAACAAAAGACTCCCAATGAGTATCCAACAACTAGGATCAAACAACATGTATTAAGGAAATCAAGGTATATCCTTCGTTAAGATACAAAGGAAAAAGATTTTTGGTGAACCTCTCAATTTTGGCTTCATCCTCAATCGAGAATTCCAACTTAACGATCAGGAAGCTGTAAGTCATGCTGCAAGGAGCCAGTTTATCCAATTATCAGTAAAAATAGTTAACAACTGAACCATGTGAATGCAAGCAAGTAAAGCCAAACAGGGTAAACCTGTAGAGTTGCACACTGGAATTTTATACTCAACGCATCAGATACACTGATATCTATCTTTGGTCCATAGAATGCTCCATCCCCTTCATTCAACTACATGTGAAAGACCTATATGACCATATATTTGATAACTTCTAAGATTAGGCAATAGAAAATAAGTAGCAACAACACGAACTAAGGGACCAATATAACATATCTACAAGGTGGCTTTTAGTCTCCTGCCAAATTGATTTATGTCCTATCAAAAACTAAACTAGATAAATACAAGACAAATGAAAATTTGTTAATCCTTGGTAATAACAATCAAAACAGCCACATTAATTTTCATCTGTTGAGTGTCATGCAGATTATTACTATTTGTATCAGTTTGCATCACTTAAGACAGTTGCATAAAAGCCATCATATATAGTTAGTTTTAGGCTCCTAATATTAACATCATATTCAGATATTAACTAAACCAAACCAAACATTCCTGGAGACAATGTAATCAAGTACATAAGACATACGACCAACACACATACAAGACATATACATTATTGATGAAAACTTGCCTGTGGATGACTTTTGGACAACAGCATATGAGCGTCCCGAACCTCTACGCCATATTTGAACTGTTAAAGACAAAGATTCCAAGTTAATCAACAGGCCACGATAAAAGTAACTAAAACAATAAGAAAGGCTTATTAATTAGGTAATACCTTTTTCCCACCAAAAAAGATTCCAAGTTAATCAACGACAAAATACTTTTAGTTAAGCCTATTAACAAGGTGAAGTAAAGGCGGATATTAATTAGGTAATACCCTTTTCCCACCTATGAGTGTTATTCGATGGATCCCGGAGAATTTTGTAATGAGTGTATTTTTTCCTGCATGATGGTAGTATTTATCCGTAGTACTTCCATCAACTTGTGTGTCTGATTGCCGTATGGACAATTTTCCCTTTGAAACAGCGTAAACCGTACAAAATGTTGGAGTGCATACCCTTATGTTTACTGAAACACATTATTCAAAGTTGTTTTAGAATTCGGACAGAGATAATTCAAATCCTATCGAACCAGCTTGTAAGGTAACGACTAGCGAATGACATTATACGATGATGGCATTATACATCAGAAATTCAACTACTACCTTCTGAAAATACCAGAAGACAAAGCTCCAACGACAAGTTTGGTTAAAGCGTCCTTAGTTACTTCCTCCGCTACCGCAGTTACTACATCATCTGATTCAATCACTACAACATCTACATGCACCTGCACAAACACTAGTATAAGAATGTAAATCATATATTGCATTAATCTATCCTAATTGGTGTCTGTTTCATTTCACGTTTGGTGCACCTAAAATTGATTCTGGATAACTGATTTTGACATGTTTGGCAACTCTCTAGTATAATTGATTATGCTTTTCATAATTGATTTACATGAAACTAGAATTTATAGCTTGAGTCTAAACATAATATTTACACTGAAATTTACTGTTCGACTCGATTTTGCATGAATTTATCAAAACATAAATCACTATACCTTCAACTTGCTTTTAGCGCCAGAATCAATTTTACAGATTAATTCACTCAAAATCGTTTATTTCACCGCAGAAACAAACACGCTAAATCTCCAATCATAACAACAACAGTTTACCTTTCTTTGCTCGCACAAGCTCTTAAAAGGTAAAAGCATGTGATTTGTTTGCCACTCGATTTCCCTTTTGAAAGCCATTGCTACATCATTAGGCACTTGCGAAAGAGGAAGCACATCTCCCACTGAAATTGAAAAAACGTTAGAATCAAAGAATCAAATTCAAACAAACACGATGAAACACATTTTTTTATCTTAATCATCAGGCGTGCAAACAGTCTCATTTACTTTCTCTATATTCCCAATTGTACATGGAACCTTCTTTTCGGGAAGCTATAATAACACCCCAAAAAAACAAAATCAAAACAAGAAGCAAAACAACAACAACAATGTCAATTAAATTCGATTTGTTAAGAGAAAGAGAACGAGGCTGACCTTTTTCCAAACTCGATAGCTCTCTTGACAGCCATCGATTAAGCTTCGCATGAACTTCCGCTTTTCACCCGTAGCCATAGTAGGAGTAAGAGATGTATGGGTTTTGGTGAAATTAGAAAGACAAGTATTCTAATTTGTGTTTGAATAGGTATCCAAAAAAGAGAGGGAGATGAAAACTTTTGAGCTTTCAAAGGAGGGAAATGTTGGAGCGTTCTAAATTTTTTTAGGATTTGTTAGAAAAGTTGAGGGAATATGAAAAAGTGGGAGAACCGGAGAAGTTTGAGTTAATAAAATTTAATAAATTTAAAAATACATTAGAAACTTAAAATTTAAAAATAAATAAATTGTTAATCTAATTTTAAGAAAAATACATTAGAAACTTAAAATTTAAAAATAAATATTTATTCTTTTATTTATTTATTTAATTGTTATTTTCATTTTTAAAACACGATATATAACCGTCTCAATATATAACCGTCTCATTTTTTAAAATAAATATTTATTATTTTATTTTTATTTAATTAATTGTAAATTTTTGTCTCAATGTCCGTCTCTGTTAGACACGGATAAAAATTTGTCTCTAACATAGCTTACATCTTATGTTGACTATCTTCCATGGTTCACACATAGTTAACCATTATCCATGCATCTCAGACATAGTTAAGACATAGTTTACCATCATCTGTCGACTATCTTCCATTGTTCACACATAATTGATCATCATCCATGTATCTCTAACATAGTTCACACATAGTAGACCATCATTTGTTGAATCTCTTCCATGGTTCACACATATATGACTATCATCTATGCATCATTGACATAGTTCACAAATAGTTGACCATCTTCGGTTGACTATCTTCCATGGGACACACATAGTTGACCATCATCTATGCATCTCTAACATAATTCACACATAGTTTATAATATTCTATTAACTATCTTCCACGGTTCACACATAATTGACCGCCATCTATTGACTATCATCTGATGAATCTCTAACATAGTTCACACATAATTGACCATCTTCTATTGACTGTCTTACATGGTGCACACGTATTTGACCATCATTTATGAATCTCTGACATGGTTCACACATAGTTAACCATCTTCTATTGACTGTCTTACATGATGCACACATATTTGACCATCATTTATGAATCTTTGACATGGTTAACACATAGTTAACCATCATATTTTAACTATCTATAACACAGTCCACATATAGTTAACCATAATCTATTCACTATCTTCCATGGTTCACACATAGTTGACTATCATCTATGCATCTCTGACATAGTTCACACATGGTTTACCATCATTTGTTGACTATCTTCCATTGTTCACACATAGTTGACCATCATCAATTGACTCCCTGACATGGTTCACACATAGTCGACCATCATCAGTGCATCCCTGACATGGTTCACACATAGTCGAACATCATCGATTGACTCCCTAACATGGTTCACACGTAGTTGATCATCGTCTATGTATCTCATACATAGTTCACACATAGTTGACCATCATCGGTTGACTCCCTAACATGGTTCACACATAGTTGATCATCATCTATGTATCTCATACATAGTTCACACATAGTTACCATCATGTGTTGACTATCTTCCATAGTTCACACATAGTTGATCATCATCTATGTATCTCAAACATAGTTCACACATAGTTGGCCATCATATATGCATCTCTAACATAGTTCACACATATCTTACCATCATTTGTTGACTATCTTGCACTGTTCACACATAATTGACTGTCATTTCTGTATCTCTGACATAGTTCACATATAATTGACCATCTTCTGTTGACTATCTTCCATTATTCACACATAGTCGGTCATCATCAGTTGACTTCGTGACATGGTTCACATCCATTGCAATGTGACCCATTTAGTTGACTCTGATCCACTAAAATATGATTCATAGTTAACCATCATATATTGACTATCTTCCATGGTTCATACATAGTTGACCATCATCTATGCATCTCTGACATAGTTCACACACAATTGACCATCTTCTATACACTATCTTTCATGGTTCACACATAGTTGACCTTCATCTATGCATCTATGACATAGTTCACACATAGTTGACCTTCATCTATGCATATATTACATAGTTCACAAACAGTTGACAATCATTTATGCATCTATTACATGGTTCACATATAGTCGATCGTCTTCTATGCGTCTCTGACATGGTTCACACATAGGTTGACCATCATCAATGCATCCCTGACATGGTTCACTAATAGTCGTACATCATTAGTTGACTGTCTGACATGGTTCACACATAGTTGACCATCATCAATGCATCCCATACATGGTTCACACATAGTTGACCATCGAAGATAGTCAATAGATGATGGTCAGCTATGTGTGAAGTATGTCAGAGATCCATATATGATAATCAACTATGTGCGAAATATGTTAGAGATGCATAAATGATGGTCAACTATGAGTGAACCATGTCAGAGATTCAATAGATGATGGTCAAATATGTGTGAACCATGAAAAGTAGTCAACATATGATGGTTAACAATGTGTGAACACAAATTTGACCGTCATCAATGCAATTCTAACGTGGTTCACACATAGTCGACCATCATCAATGCATTTCTGACATAGTTGACACAAAGTTAATCATCATCAATGCATCTCTTATATGGTTCACCGTCATCTAATGACTATTTTCCATGGTTCACACATAGTTGACCATCATCAATGCATCTCTGACATGGTTCACCATCGTCTACTGCCTATTTTTCATGGTTCACACATAGTTGACCGTCATCAATGCATTTCTGACATGATTCACACATAGTTGACCATCATCAACGCATCTGTGACATGGTTCACCATCGTTTACTGACAATTTTCTATGGTTCACACATAGTTGACCATCATCAATGCATTTCTGACACGGTTCACACATAGTTGACCTTCATCTATGCATCTATGACATAGTTCACACATAGTTGACCTTCACGAAGGATATAAAAACACTTAGAAAGGGGGGGGGGGGGGGTTTGAATAAGTGTAGTCTAAAAACTTGAATATCATCAAAGTCAAATAGCTTGGTGCAGAGTCAAACAGCTTGGTGCAGAGCATCTTCTTGTCTTCTGACTTTGAAGTGCTTCTGAGCGTGATACCATGACTTCAGCAACTTCTGCTTCTGATCTTTAGTTCCTTCTGATGCTTCCATAGACCCATGTTCTGATTATGCTTGACCATCTTTTGATGTCTTGCCAGACCATGTTCTGATGTTGCATGCTGAACCTTCTGAGTCAAAGCTTCTGAGCGCTGATTTGTGCATACTCTTTATATATTTCCTGAAAGGGAAATTGCAATGTATTAGAGTACCACATTATCTTATCCAAAATTCATATCCTTGTTATCATCAAAACTAAGAATATTGATCAGAACAGATCTTGTTCTAACACTTCATCTATGCATATATTACATAGTTCACAAACAATTGACAATCATTTATGCATCTATTACATGGTTCACACATATTTTACCATATTTTGTTGACTATCTTCCATGGGTCACACATATTTGACCATCATCTATGTATCTCTGACATCGTTCACACATAGTTAACCATCTCCTTTCCATCTGCAACATGGTTCACACACAGTTGACTATCTCCTATCCATCCCTGACATGGTTCACACATAGTGGGTCATCATCAGTTGACTCCTTGACATTGTTCTCATATAGTCGAACATCACCAGTGCGTCCCTAACATGGTTTACACACAGTCGACCGTCATCAGTTGACTCCCTGACATGGTTCACTCATAGTTGATCTGCATCTATGCATATCTGACATGGTTCCCACATAGTTGACCAACATCTGATGACTATTTTCCATGGTTCACTCATAGTTGACAATCATAGTTCACACATAGTTAACCATCTTCTATTGACTATCTTTCAGAGTTCACACATAGTTGATCATCATTTATGCACATCTGGCATGGTTCCCACATAATTGACAAACATCTTATGACTATCATCCATTATTCACTCATAGTTGACCATCATAGTTCACACATAGTTGAAATCAAAAGTGCTTCAAATATCCATTGATCAATCAAATATGAGTTTTCAAACAACTATATGTGTTGAAATCAAAAGTTCAAGTCAAAGCGACAAGAATTAGGGTTTTTGGACATGTTTATGATTAAAGCATAAAAACAAGTCTTTAAAAGCCAAATAAACAAAGCCAAAAAGTGAGAAATATTTACAAGGAGTATGGCATCCCATGAGAAGAGCCTTGATCAATCCAAAAATATTTAATCAAGAGTTTTGAAAATAAAACCAAAAGAAAAGGTTTTGAAGTCATTAAAAATGGCTTGTTTTCAATTAAATGAAAAATGATCAAATAATAAATATTTTTGGGATTTTTTGACATAATCATAAAATAGATATAATAAATGACAATGACAAATGTGCAAAAAATCATCTCAAAATGAGAAGTTTTGATTGATTAAAAAAATTGTTGAAGTTTGTTAAAAAACCAAAGAAAATAAAACAAATGATAAAAACTTAATTTTTTGTCACAATCAAGGCTTGAAATGGAGACCTTTAGAAAACATTTCTTAAAGCTAACCACCAGACCACACACCTGTGGTGACAACAATATGAATGGAATAAATTATATTAAAACATTCAGTCAGAAATCACACAAAACCAAAATAATAACATAGAAAATAAAAAATGGAGTCTCAGTGGATCGAGCTCGCGTCCTCTTGGGTGAAAGCCTTAAAACGCTCATGATTGCCACTAGGGTGGCTATTACATCCATTCAACAAAATGCTTCAATAATATATATAATAAACTCAAAGTTTTTAAAGAGAAAAAGATGTAAAAGAAAGTAAATCAAGATAGAAATAGAGAGAAAGATAGAGAAAAAAATAAAAGTTAAACGATCCAATTCACGGAAAAGTTATAGAAACTCTAACTAAAATGTGGATGAAATAAAAGAGATAGATGTGTTAATTACCTACATTTATTTATAACTAAAATACTATCTCATACTCTTTTTGTTTTTCTTACCATAAACTTTAGGAACAAATTTTTTAACAAGTTTAGAGTCTTATGAATCTGAAGTTTATAGTACCTATGTTAACTATGTGTTTTTTTCCAAAATGAGGAAAATGTACCAATCGTAAGGTGGGTACATTTAACAATGCTCTTTTCTATTTATCCTGCACTTGAAATTATAATTTGGCTTTTCAAAAGTTTTCTACACAAAAAAAAAAGTGTTCCTAAAATTTACACATAGTTGCTTGCATATCAGACGTGCATCAAAGAGTATTTTGACACAATAATAACAAACAAAATAACCCGTGGAATCAACCTGATACAACAAGCTTGGCTTTTCATTCACTACTTCAAAAAAAATGATGTAAGCCAAAAGTTAGGTTGCAATAACCTGCAGGCTTGCTTCAGAAGGATTGTTCATCCATTGATCATACAACTTCACATCACTTGTTAATCAGGAGACTGCTATCTGTGAGCATATACATGAACTAAAACCTGTACAACTTACATGTACACAATTCTAAGTAAGATATGACATAATTGACACATAGTTTACCATCTTTTGTTGACTATCTTACATGGTTTAAACATATTTGACCATCATATATGCATCTCTTACATAACTCACACATATTTTACCATATTTTGCTGACTATCTTCCATGGGTCACACATATTTGACCATCATCAATGCATCTCTGACATCGTTCACACATGGTCGACCATCATCAATTGACTTTCTGACATGGTTCACACATAGTTGACCATCATCAGTTGACTCCTTGACATGGTTCACACATAGTTGACCATCTCATATCCATCTGTAACATGGTTCACACATACTCAACCATCTCCCATCCATATATAACATGGTTCACACATAGTCAATCATCATCATTTGACTTCCTGGCATAGTTCACACATAGTCGAGCATCACTTGTTTACTCCCTGGCAACGTTCACATATGGTCCACCATCATCAATTGACTCTCTGACATGGTTCACACATGGTCGACCATCTCCTATCCATCTATAACATGGTTCACACATAGTCGGACATCATCAGTTGACTCCGTGACATGATTCACATATAGTCGAACATTATCAGTGCATCCTGACATAGTTCACACATAATCGACCATCATCAGTCCATCCTTGATATGGTTCACACATAGTCGGACATCATCAGTTGACTCCCTGACATGGTTCACACATAGTTGACCATCATCTATTTAACAAACGTAGTCTCCCTATAAATAAAGACTTAGAGTCGCCACCTATTCTGAAGGGCGAATAGGAAACCCTACGCAGTTTAGAGATCGGGGTAAGTTATTATAATCAGGTCGAGGGAAGGTGTTAGGCACCCTCAACCATTTCCTAAGGTTTTATGTTAAGGCAAAAGTTTTATGGCTAAAAGTTAAGGTTTAATAGCTAAGGAAATGAACAGGGTGAAAATTGAGATTTAGAACTGAATTGAGATTTTAAGGGGGGAGACTCGCCTTGTTACCAAGTGCCTACGTATCTCCTTATGGAGAATCAGAGTCAACGTAGTTCAGGCACAAGGTTGTACGCCCTTGAATTTGATTTGATATGGTTTGAAGGCTTTTTGAATGGCCTATTGTAGTTTTTGAAATGCGAAGTTCGAAGGTATTTTGAATTACCTTATCGTAGTTTTGAACATCACAGTGTTGAAGAGATGAATTTCCGTAGTGTCGTGGTTTAGTGTGTTTGATGCTTGGGCGTACAACCCTGATTTAGTATGTCACCGTTAGTTGCGATGATCAATAGGTTTGATCATTATAGTTAACAGATTAAATAATGTATTGCTGGTTGCTCTGATCGATAGATTCGATCGTCGCGGGCAGCAAATAAAATGTATTTTAAAGTTTGTATATATTTTTTATTATTTTATCTCTCGTCGTTGCGACTAATAGATTTAGTCGGGTCGAGGAGAGAATTAAGCCAGAATTAGTTAAATTAACAAAAATAAATTAATTCGATTAAATTTATTTCTCGCCAATGCGACTAATAGGTTTAGTTGGATCAAGGAGAAAATTATATTAATCAAGAATCAATTAGATAGGAATTAGTGTTTTTGGGCAGTAGGATTGGGCAAACCTTTAATGCGTTGATGGCCATTATAGGGTTTTTGTGATTTAATAGTTAAAACTAATTAAATAGATTAAATAAAATATTCGAAATAATCGGGAAAAATCCTAAATCCTAATCATTAACCTAATCCTAATTTTATCACTTAAATCCTAAATTAAATTTATAAAAGAAAACCTTAAATTCAATTCTAAAATAAAAAATTGAAAATACAAAATAAAACAAATTTATAAAACTAATAAAAGAATAATAATAAAAAACCTGGATAGAAATCCTGTGTGGTACTCCCTTGATGATCCATGGTGAACCTTCAGCATTGATGCGTTGGATCCTTGCTTGGTACGGATCTGGTGATAGAGAACCAAGGTACATCGTGGACGCATGAAGGCTCATTGCACTGAATCTGTAAACAACATCCTTTAAAAAAAAAAAGGCAAAGAAAAACTGCAGTAGGCTGGGATCGAACCAACGCCCCTGCACTTTATTATCTTAAAGATCTCCCATTGCCGCTACGCAATCCTTGCTTCGCTTAAGCAAACGAAAATTATACATTATATATCAAACGAAAGCGCTTAAAAATCTGAAACTAAAAAGCTTGCGCCGGTACTGTTCCTCCATTGTTCTCACCATGCTTTTCCCGGACCTGCAGATTTCATACTCATATAACACAGCAAATAAATATTAAAAAATCACATGGTTCAATTGGAAATTATATTCTGAACACAATAATGTCTTCTTTTTTGTCCAATTTTACTTATTTTGAGGAATACCAATTTGAACCCAACAATGGTGAAAAGCCAAACTCCATCTTCTTCTTCCTCAAGACCACCACCATGGCCAAACTCATATTTTCTCCATTCCTCGTCAAATTGAAAAATGTAAAATACCAAATTGCTCAGAATTTCATCACGGTTCCAACCATGTAACTTATTAAAGCTATCAACCAAAGATAAATACGAATTTCCAAAAAGTACCAAATAAACCCTAACTGAACAATTCAATCAATCTATGAACACAGTTGATTTTAATCGAAATTGACGACCCAGTTAGATTTAGCAATATAATATCTACATCTTCCTACAAAAAATTTATGCTAATGATGCTTATATGATGACAGTGTCGATGTCAACGGCGGAGAACCACCGTCGGAAAATTCTCCGAACCAATTCTAATTTCTCACGTTAGTTTTTTTTTATATATTTATGTTTATATTGATTTTTTATTTTGAGTAGATTTTGATTTGGTGAAGTGGAGATTGAAGTGAAATTGTTGAAATCAAAGGGTATCCGAAATTATATTTTTACGACTATGAAAAGATGAAGTGGGGAAGATGAATCATAATTTATTTTATTCTTTTATAAACATTAAAAATTAAAAACAATATTAATATGTTACGGACTAATAAACATTAAAATTTAAAAACAATATTAATATGTTAGGGACTAAGTTGCAATATACAAGCTATAAAATTACCACAGTAAGTGTCAATAAGGGTCATTTAATGCTTGAGTCCACTGTGGCACTATTAGGACTTAGGGCTTAATTCTGATTGGTCAGGCAGTGACTTCACCACTGAAGTCAAATGGGCGAATGCACCGTAGAATTTCCCTTAACATAATGAGGACTTTATCTTCTTCTGTCCATTCACCTTCTGCATCAGTTATGTAATGAAGAGTTTGTAACTGCTACATTATACATAATGATTGTGTTATTTATAGCATTTGTGGCTTCCACTTTTCTGTAGTATCAGACCATTTTTACTTTGCTGCTTGTGCTAACTGGTTGTAAGATATGGCGAGACCAATGGCGAAAATCTGTGACATCAACGATAGCAAAGAACTTTGGAAAATTTCTGTTCGAGTGCACCACAAATGTAAGGTTGTTTCGAACAAGAGGGAGCATTTTGAGATGATTTGATGGTTTTTTTCTTATATTCTATTATTTTGGTCTTATGTTATTTAGATACGAGGGTGAAATGAGATCAAGCAACATCAGAACAAACCAACTGACATATTGGTTTGATTTTCTACATTTATGTACTTTGATAGGGTTTTCATCAAAACTCATCTGAACAAGGGAAAAACTGCCATCAGTGTTTTCAAATCATTAGTTTTATTTAATTTCTGTCATTTTTGTAAGTACAATTGTAGAGTACGAGTACGTAAGAAGTAGAAGTTAATACAAATGTAAGTACAATTTTTGTAATCAGAGTGCAATTAATTTTTGTAATAGGTTGAAAAGAGAATAGATAAATTATACAGTGATAAATGTGATGATGGTACGTGTCAAAATGCAAACACATGAAAAATTTAGAATTGTTTAAGATTAACCACATGGGCCTGAGTTCAACTCCTTATAAGAAACAATTTTGTTTTTTTTATATTATTAATTTATAATTGTTTAAAAATGAAATTAAAAATAAAAATTTAAAAAATGAAAATAAAATAAAATCCAACGTGGCAATTCAGTCACGGTTTAAAACTTGGAAAAAACTGGTTTGAAAAAAATATTAACAAAAGGACTTATATGATCCGGTTAAATTTTATAAGGGATTAAATTGGGTCTATTTTATTGTGAAGGACTAATTTGACTCGTGTAATAATTGTGAGAGACCAAAATGGGTCTTCACTCTTTATTTTTTTATGTTGTTTTGATCTTATTGTTGAACGGTTCCGTTGGTTTTCTACCTTAGAAATGATTCCACTTTTATAAATCTGATCTTTCCAACTTTACTTTTGAACAGTTCTTCCGGTTATTCTGGAATTATAAGTCTCATCTTTCCAACTTTACTGTTGAACAGTTCTTCTGGAATTATAAATCCGTCTTTTCAACTTTACTGTTGAACGGTACTTCCCGTTCTTCTCGAATTGCGGTGATTTTGGGTCTCAGTTTTTGTTGATATATTTTTTTTAATAGAATTTAAAGAAGAAAAAAAACTAAGAATAAAAGAATAAATAAAATTTAATCCATTATATCTAATGAATTTTGATTTGTTTTATTATTTCTATATATGTTAAAGATAAAAAAGAGAGCATAATCACGATTTGATCATTAATAAACTATATATTTAATTAATTTCAAAATATTTATTTATAAAAATTTTAACCTAAATAAATTATATTGGACTTTAAATAAATAAAATAAAAAAATATTCTCTACAAAATCCAAATCAAAAATAAGAAAAATAAACGGAAAAAGAGGTATTGTTTTTATGTTATTATTCAAGTCATTTAAATTATAAAGAAGATAGACATAAAATATAATTTTTTGTTTCTGTTGAGTTGAGAATTCTATTTGTAAAATAATTATTATTGCTACATTAAAGTCTAAAATGGATAAATATTTATAAATTTGATTTTTCAAAAATATTTAAAATAAATTAAATAAATATATATTACAATAACTTTAGAAAAAAATATAATAAAAAAATATAATAATGATTAAAATAAGAGAAAAATAGAATGTAATGTTTATTATTGATCTAAATATGAAAAAAATGTTACTATTGAAATCTATGTAATTGAAATAATGATTTAATAAATATGTACTACTTATCTAAATACGAGAAAAATATTAAAATTGTCATGGTGAGGATATCCGGTAGAGCAAAGATACAATGAAATCTTCGACGTACCAATGAAGGGGAGACACAACATATTTTTATGAGTGGATGGAGATAAGATTGCAAATAACTTGCTATGGTGTGTTATATTTTGATGAACAACTATTTATAAAATTTTAATTTTTATGTGTATTATTTAATAGTTATAAGATTTATTTTTAATATAATTATCCATATAGGTCTATTAATTTGTCTATATTTAGCATTTTGTTAATGTAATAGTGTTATTAGACAACAAAATCGACGAAACAATAATATAATATGCATTTGATTTGTTTCCTTTTTTATTCTTTTTATTTTTAAATGATAATAAATTTTTTATTTTTTAATATTTTCTAATATCTACGATATATTTCATTTTTCTATTTTAAAAATATTAAATGTTACATTCATTTAAAAATAAATTATAAAACATTATATAAAAAATGATTTTATATAAAAAACTAAATATAGACAATGTTATTTTTATAAATGGGGAACAAATGTTTTTATAAAAATAGTGATCCAGATATTATTTATATCCAAAAAAAAACTTATAGGCACGTGTTTTGTTATTCAGCTAACATTTCAACTTATATATAATGCTTATTTATATATACTCTAATTTTTTTTTTAAAATAACCATATTACTTATAAAATAAAAGATTAAAATATTAGTTATAAAAAAATTAATTACAATTATTTAAATTAATTATCATAAATATTACTCTAATTTTTATTTTATAATTTTTAATATGTATTTATATTATATTATTTAAACTATATAAATATGATATATTAAGAGTCATAAATACTTATTTATTTGATTCTCCCCGCCCTTTTTTAGACATAACACCGACTTTTTACCCCACTTAATTTTTTGGCAATGAAAATCAAGTTTAAAAGTCATCAAGTTATACCTCATAATTCTTAATAAATATTTCATTTTGAGGAAAGGAAAAGTCAATCATATTAATTTTAATCAATTGTTGTTTTACATAATTAATTCTAATCAATCATATTAAATAATTGGCATAATTTTTTAAGGAAAGATTTATCAATTAATAACATTAAATTATAGAATTAAATATATTTTTAATCTTCTAAATATACAAATTGAATTAATATTATCTTCAATCTTCAAAAATATTGAATTACTCAATTAATTTTAAACAATTATAGTAAATATTTATTTTTAGTAAATAGTTATTTCTCTACAATACTATTCAACTCATACACAACTTACCTTATGTTTTTTATTAGTGTTGTTTAGTGACAAGTATAAAGTATAGTATTGTTTTGTTTCGTTTAGTTTTTGATATGATTATAAAGTATAGTATTGTGATCTATAATAAATACATAAATAATGTATGAATTAAATAATATCAAAATTATATGATAATATGAAATATTTTTAATTATTTTATTATCAAAATTATATGAAGTTACTGATTAAAATATTGAATAATAACGGAAACATGAATTTACTAATAACGAGAACATGAAGTTACTGATAAAAATATCAAATATTAACAGGAATATGAAGTTAGTGATCAAAATATAAATATTAGCGGAAACATGAAGTTATCGGTAAAAATATTGTATATTAACGGAAACATGAAGTTTGATCAAACTATTGAACATTAACGGGAACATGGAGTTATCAATTAAAATATTAAATATTAACGGGAAGCAATGTTAATACGTTGAAAGTAAATGTGACTAAGTTTATATTGCATTGGACAATCGATATTGTATATTCTTTATTGATCTTTCCAATTTTTATTGCATATTAATAAAATAATACTTCATTATTCTATTCTTTATCAATTTCATTTTTAATTTTATTATGTATCTTTGCTGAACGAATTGTATCATAATAATAATTACATCAGTTTCTTTTTAAAAAAAATATAATATTGAACAAAATAAGCAAGAACATGAAGTTATTAATCAAAATATTGAATATTAACGGGAACATGAAGTTACTGAATAAAATATTGAATATTAACGAAAACATGAATTACTGATCAAAATATTGAATATTAACGGGAACATGAAGTTACAGATCAAAATATTGAACATTAACGGGAACATGAAGTTACTGATCAAAATATTGAATATTAAAACAAATGAGCGTACCACACTGGTCCCCGTGCGAATGCACGAATATCCCGTTAATATTTAAAATAATGAATATTAACGGGAGCACGGAGTTATTGATTAAAATATTGAATATTAACGGAAGACAAAGTTACTTTTCAAAATTTTTAATATAATCGGAAACATTAAGTTACTGATCCAAATTTTGAATATTAATGGGAACACAAAGTTATTGATCAAAATAATAAATATTAACGGGAACACGGAGTTATTGACAAAATATTGAATATTAACGAGAACACGAAGTTAGTGATAATTGTTTTAAATATAAACGGAATACAAAGTTACTGATAAATTTTTTCAATATTAACGGCAACAAATTTGGAATATTAACGGGAACACGAAGTTATTTATCAAAATAATGGATATTAACGGGAACACGGAGTTACTGATCAAAATAAAGAATATTAACGGGAACATGAAGTTACTGATAAAAATATTGAATATTAACGGGAACAAGTTTGGAACATTAACGGGAATACGAAGTGACTGATCAAAATAATGAATATTAGCGGGAACATGAAGATACTGATCAAAATATTGAGTATTAACGGGAACATGAAGTTACTGAATAAAGTATTCAATATTAACGAGAACATGAATTACTGATAAACATATTAAATATTTACGGGAACATGAAGTTAATGATCGAAATATTGAATATTAACGGGAAAATACTTTTTATTCATGAAAATATCCCAAACTTTGCCCCAACCTATTAAAAAGAAATTTCTATATTTTACACATCTGGTTTTATGACATTTACCTCTAGAATAATATCTATATTGAACAAAATAACACGGCCACAACGGGTACACGTGCGGACGCACGGGTATCACGCTAGTTATACATTAATATAATCAACATTTTTTCATCGTATTATATTATTTTTTTCTTATAATCAATATTCAAGTAATTTTTTACACAATTTAGACATATATTATATTTAGAAACACATTATAGTATTTATGAGAGATAATATAGCAATTAAAAATGTATTATGTTTAAAATAACATAATTTTTAATTTTATTTATAATAAATATTATGGGATTTTAATTTTAATTTTTTTAAATAAAAAAAGTTCATTTAGGGCCGGGTAGCCCGAAGCCCATCTAGGGCCGGACTCAGGTAATAAATCTCGAGCCCATATTACACAGAGCCTTTTTGGCCCAGCCCTAAAAAGCCCAGGGCCCATCAGGGCGACCCGTTTAGGGTCGGGTAGCCCATTTTGACAGCTCTACTCTTTAGCATTTCCCTTTTTAAATTTTGACATGACAAAGTTGAATGAGATGGTGCCACATAGGCTCTGCCACGTCAAGTCCACATGACAAGTTCAAATGTCAACTAAAGAAAATTGAAGAAGGACCATCAAAAAATATGAAAAAAAAGAACAAAAAGTTGGTTTTTTTTAAAGAGTGACTCAAAACTTATAAAAATTAAAATAAAGAGGTTAAAACTGCATTTAAGTAGAGAGATATGAACAAATTGTGAAATACTTAAGTCAATATAGAATCATTGACCTGGTGAAAATGTCGGGTCAATATACAAGTTGTATTCACCAAACAAATATGAACAAGTGATCAGTAGAGATGTTCTTGTGGACGAAAGCAAATGGTGGGATTAGAGTCATGGGTCAGTTCGACAAGAGTCAGATACAATCACAATTATGTTTGAAGAAGACCGACAAACTAAAGTCACAACCAATCAAAATGAAGAACCACTTGAGCAGAATGTCAGAAGATTGGCTAGAATGGGAACTTAATCGACAATGCTAGATGGATATGTAAGATTTCTAGATCAAGCAGTCGTTGTAGATGATGACTTAATAGAAGAAGCAATGATGATAACTAAAGCAAAATCAATCAATTTGGATCAACCCATGAATGATTTGAATTGGTTGGTAGCCATGAAATAATAACTCATGGAAATCGAGAAGAAAAAGACCTAGGAGCTTGTTGAAAGATCTAGCAAGAAGCCAATTGATGTGAAGTGGGTCTACAAACAGAAACAAAGGTCAAACGGTGAAAATTTTCCAAGCATAAGGCAAGACTGTTGGCGAGAGGTTTTCTGCAAAAACTTGGTATTGATTTCGACAACGTCTACATACATGTTGACAGGTTGGAGACAATCATAATTATTGTGTCGAATGCAACATACAAAGGGTGGAAGATACATTAGGTGGAGGTAAAGTCAGCATTTATGAATGGATCTTTGGAAGAAGAAGTTTATATCAGTCAACCACCAGGATTTGAAATCAAAGGACAGGAGTCAAAGGTTTATAGATTAAGGAAGACTCTATATGGCTTAAAGCAAGCCCTGAGGGCTTGGAACAAGAGAATAGATAGCTTCTTAATCAAAGCAAGTTTCATAAAGTGTGTCTCTGATCATGGGGTGTATGTCAATGATGTAGAAATGGTCATTTGAATCATTTTATGCATGTATTTAGATGATTTGTTGATTATAGGTGTAGATGAAGCCGAGATACAAAGAGTCAAGTCAAAGCTGATGTAGAAGTTCGAAATGTCCAACCTAAGAAAATTGTCATATTTCTTAGAGATGGAGTTCAAAGACACATGTGAAAAAGTGTTCTTGCACCAGAAGAAGTATGCCCAAAATATCTTAAGGAGGTTCAAGATTAGCAATTGTGATGCAGCTGCCACAATATTAGAATTGGAGCAAAGTTAAATAAGGGGACATATGATGAGTTTACAAGTGCAATATTGTACAAATAAATCATTGGATCCTTAAGGTATCTTTGCAACACAGGTCGGAGATTTGTCAAGTGTCAGATTCTTAAGCAGATTCATGGAGAAACTTCAATAATGTCATCTCATTGTAGTGAATAGAGTGCTAAGATTCATAAAGGGACAATTGATCATGGGGTATTGATGCCAAGACAACAGAAGACTATCATAGATGCAGAGGTATATGGCTACACTGATTTAAATTTCAGTGGAGATCAAGCAAGTATGAACTTAAGCATTACAAGACAGAATGACAGCTAGCTGATATACTCACAAAGCCATTAAAGAAAGCCAGGTTTGACGAGCTGAAGAAAATCATTGGGGTGACAAGCCTAAAAAATATCAATTAGGTGGTGTGTTAGAAGCTATAATTCAATGTTTTGGATGCAAGTTAGTATTTGACATGGTGTGTTCGACCTAGTCGAAGTAGTAGAAGTCAGTGTATTCGATAGAGTCGAATATATTATTTAGTTGTTGTGTCGAAGTTAAAATATAACTTTGTATGTTTTTGACTTGGATTGTAAGCTTTAGTAATAACAACTTCAAAAAATTCAAAATACAATTCTCTCTTTTTCTTCTTCTTCCTCGTCTTTCTTGAAAACCATCATTGTCCCAACACTCTTTAATCTTATCTTCATTTTATTTCAAGATATTGACTTTTCGAACAAATCATTCTTAAAATCTTCTTTTTTTTTTTACCAATTTCAAGTATAAAACTCAATTCAATTTTAAAGATATTTTCAAAACCAATCATCAAACACGTGAGCATACCCATTCACTTGTTCAAACTCACACAAATTAATTATACATTTATTTGTTTTTAAATTTGAACAACTTTTCTTAAGCTAAAAATACCTTAGATAATTTCTTTACCAATATAAGACTTATCCTTAAAACCAAGTTGAATGAAAATGTAAATTAAAATGTATAAGATACATATATATGAAATCAAACATGTATATACATTGACATATATATTACACAACAAAGTCTCATCATCAAGAGTACTAATTAACTAGACATATTTTTATATATATGACATGCATTTAATTTACTAGTGGATAGCCAAGAGGGCCTGCGATTGCTTCTCAAAGCGAAAACCATTTCCCATTGAGTCATCAGCAGACCAGACAAAGATACCATGAAGTTTCTGCTGACTCTTTAACCTTTGACATGCCTTAAAAAATCCATTACTTGGAGACAATCCTCCACTCCCATCACTAATGAAACTCACCAACACCTTCCCACCATTATAATTTGAACTCTGCTTATTGAAGTAATCAATAAATTGGGACACAGTTGTACCTTTATCATATGCATAAAATTGGAAATTAACATAATCTATAACATGTCCATAACTCTTCCATAAGGCCAAGTAATGAGCCTGAACTTGATCATCATCGAAAGGAGCAATAGAAGCAAAACTTATGACACCATTTGCTTTAAGAGTTTGGATTAGCCTTCCAATGCAGTGTGCAAAGGTATCAGGGTCTGCTTTGAAATGCTCGTAGTCGATGTCGATTCCGTCCAAGTTGTAGTCTTTGATTATTTTAGTGAGTGAAGAAACTGCATTAGAGAGCCATGAATCAACCGAAGATGGATCGAAATAGGCGTTGCCACCATTAACAGTGTCACCTCCAAGACTGAGAGCTACCTTGACATTTGAATATTGGTTTTTGATGGAAGAAACTTGGGAGGGGCTAAGGTTGTTAGTGTCCCAAAAGATGTTGAAGTTTCCATTGGTGGGAGAAGGAGAAGATGAGGTGTCGTAGTCGATACCGAAGGAGAGAATGAAATGGAATTGGACACTTGGGTTGATTGGAACATCTGAGAATTTAACGTTGTTGGAATCAGCTCCTATGTATTCTCTGAATAGGTCGTTTGTGGTTGTTGTTGTTGTTGTTCCTAAATGGGTTGATGAAATGAAGAATAATAATATCAACATTGTTTTAACCATTTCCATTGTTGTGCAACTATAAGATAATTAAAGAGATTATGAATTGTAAATGAATATGTTTGCATTGCATTAAATTTGATAAGCTTATATATAGTAAAGTAACGAGTATATGAACATAGAGGAAGGAAGATGAATAAACTTTTTGCAATATTATATTTGATTTATTTATGCTTGCCGTTTTGGCCATCCTTTTTATTTTTATAAGAATAATTATTTTTCTTTCGTTTTTTATAAGAATAATTATTATTGCTTTATAAACGTCAAGTTGTATGACTATATTTTTAAGTTGTTGAAGCTTGTTTTGAAAGTAAATCGCCGTTTACGGCTAACTTCCACTATTTTGTTTTTTTGGGACCACTTTCTTAGTTTTTCTTGACTTGTGAATTGTGATCTTTGATAATTCTACGGAATGTTAAAAGTATATTTGCCTCTAAGATATTAAGGACATGTGTTGATAAATAATTTATGAAAATTTTTTTAGCCACTTCCCTATGGGGTCACCCCCAGCGAAAATCCCAAAATACCCCTGCTTCGGAAATGAACTTCCGAAGCGCTTTTTTTTTAAAAAAATTTCCATAATTCGGAAGAGCATCTCCGAAAACACCTCATGGGGGGTGTCTTCGGAGATGAACTTCCGAAAACACCTCATGGGGGGTGAATTCGGAAGTTCATTTCCGAATTATGCAGAAACTGTGTTTTTTTTTTATGTTTTATCTAAAACAGTCTCGCATTTTAATTAAACGTAAACGCCAAATAAAATAAGCAATAGATAAACTGAAAATACTAATATGATAAATAAACAAAAAAAAATACTAATCCGATGAAAATAATATATACAAACCGAAACAAATAAAAATAGTGTGCTAAAGATACAATCCGAAAACAAAAAATAAATAAACCCGACCACTACTGGGTGTGCCTAACCCTCTCACCCTGGGCCCTCCTTGCCGCCTGTACCCCGCCGCATGGCCCGCATCAGTGACGATCATCTCCATCACGACGACTGCATCTGGACCGCCCTGATGAACGACACCTCGATCCAACGCGTCCCGCCCAAGCATCTCTATCCGCTGGCAGATCGGCAAGAGATCAATGGCGTGGTCATCCTCGGCCTGCTGGTTCTCCAGGATCTCCTCATGTGCTGGCCTAGGAGCGCCGGGAACGTCGGGTCTCAGCAGAGGATGGGACATCCGGTAGAACCATGTGACGTACCCCTCCTCACTGTGCCAGTCCTGTGTGACCCGAGTGAGACGGTACTCCTGCGGTACCACATGATGCTGCCAGTCCTCCCATATGGCAGTGAGCTGCACTCGGGTCACTGTGTCGGGAGCTGCCTCAAAGGGTGACCTGGGTATCCGCTGCACGAATCCGAACTGACGCATGCACCGCTCAGGGAGATACCGGACCATGATGCTGGTCCCGCATGCCAACCAGCCTGAATATAGAGCAATGCCGTCAAAGGGGACAATCTGAGCGTAGTCGACGAACGGCCTCCAGGTGACGTCGTCGTGCATCGTGCGGTCCAGGTACAAACGGTATGGTCCCACCGCATCGTTCCCCCTCTGGAGAGCGTATCTGGCGGCCCTGGGCATGGCGTCCACGTATGCAGGATCGATGTGAAAGCCGTGGATGCGGGAGAAGTAGGAGATGTTCCAGCTCTGAAACAGAAACACGATAATGTATTAAAAATAAATACGAAACACAAATAAATAAATAAATAAATACGATAATGTGTTAAAATAAAACGTACCGTAAGTAGTGTGCAGGATCCGACCAACTGCCTCGTCCTCCAGTTGGAGGCCTCATTCAGCTTCTGGTAGAGGTATGTCAGAGTAGCTGCCCCTCAGTTCCACTGGTGAACGGTATCCAGGTCCATGAAGTAGCGGAGGTAGGTCACGTCGACGTACCTGGCACTCTTATCCACAAAGCATGCAGCGCCTACCACATGCATGTACCAGCACCGGAGAGCGCAACCGCGGTGATACTGTGTGAATAGCTCGTCACCCTCACCCTCAGCCTCGGCAGCCGCGTCCAGGTGGTGCTCAAAATAAGTGCTCAGTGTGGTGAACCGGACATGAGGCCCAAATGTCGTGACGCACTCAAAGTGAGCAACCTCGTGCTCCATGCCCAAATAGAGCGTCATCCACTCAATGGCCTCGACCCTCTGGATCCGGGAGTGGTGCAACAGTGGCCCCCTAATAGGCAGGTGGAGAAGACACTGCACGTCGTGCAAGGTGATCGTCATCTCCCCAACCGGCAGGTGGAAAGAGGACGTCTCCTTGTGCCAGCGCTCCACAAATGCCCCCTGCATGCCAGTGCTGATGGTGGTGTAACCCGTCATGCAGAGCCCGCAAAGCCCTGAACCTCGCACATGGTTGTTAAACCACTCAGCTGTTGGTTTAAACAGACTAAATATCTTCCGAGCGTGGTTCACCATTTTCAACGGCTCTCGCTCCTGTTGAAAAAAAAACAAATAAACGACATATATTAAATAAGCGACATATATTAAATAAGCGACAAATAAACGGTTAAACTATAAAAAATGGTGACAATTAAACGGTTAAATTAAAAAAAATACCTCTCCCTCCCAGATCCGCCGAGCGACGTGATCGTGGTAGTGAATCAGCACAGAGGTGTCAAAGGTCCCTCCCGGATAGCCGTCCTCCTGCTCATCCTCCTCCCCGGTTGGAGGGTCAACTTCCGGTACCCCCTCCGGCTCGTGGTAAGTCACTGCCGCCACCTCCTCCTCCTCTCGCTGGCGGGAAGAAGATGCCCGAGCCAGCCGACTCCTAGATCCTGAACCAGATGTACCCTCTCCCACGTCCACGGGAACTCGCACACGGCATCCCCGGCCCTGCCCCCGTCCCTGGGTCGACGCCAGCTGCGCCGCCGCCCGCTCGCGTCTAGCCGACGCAGTCTGGGACTCTCTCCCCTGTCTGATGCGTGCTGGTTGGTTGCCTGACATGTTCCTGTAAATAATCGAAATCGATTAATATGCGAGACAAATGAAAAAACAAAAAAAAAAATGAACTTCTGGTACAGTTCGAAAGTTCATTTCCGAAAACTGGGATGGAGGTGTTTTCGGAAATGAACTTCCGAAACACCCCTGCGCAGACCTTCAATACAGCCTCCAATGGCAGACCCAAAAAACCTAAACCAAAACTACTTTTATGCCTACTAAACATCCTAATATCAGTACTAACCTATCTTAATGTGATTTTTTCAATTTCTAAACACCCTATTAGAGTTTATTCAAATAGATCTAAAACTTGAAAAAACAATGTAGAACTTACCAATTAGTGTTTGATGATGAGTTTGGAAGAAGACTTGGGAATGCTCTTTGATCTTACACTTGATTTTGGCAGAAAATTTGAAGAGGGGTTGTGTTTTGATTTGAGTTAGGGTAAATGAATGGGGGAGGGGGAGTGTTTTGTTAAATCTGCAGAACGCACAGTATTTCGGAAGTGAACTTCCGAAATGCTGTTTTCGGAAATGAACTTCCGAAATAAGACAATTTTTTCAAAAAAAGGCGCTTTCGGAGATGCATCTCCGAAAACGCCTTTTTCTTGCATTTCGGAAATGAACTTCCGAAGTCAGGGGTAGTTTGGGTTTTTCACCAGAGGTGGACTAGAAGGTTGGGAGGTCTATAGAGAAATTTCCTAATTTATTTGCAGTTTATAACATAGTTGTGAATTGAATCTTGAACCCATTTTTTTTGGACAATCCTCATCTCATTTCATGTGTCTCCAACGAATCAATTAAAAATTTTCAATTTTAAAATTTCAAAATTGTTGAATTCTTGAATAACTATGATAATGTGATCAAAGTGAGAGATTTATGCACCTTCGAGACATAGTCTACAATCTTTTTTTCTTCTTCCATCTGCAGTAATTCATATAGTCTTCGCAGTGTCTGCAACTTGATAGTTTTAACCTTCTCACACTCTTCATAATACTTGACAAGAATATCTCATGCCTCATTCGCTAATTCAACATGAGAAATCCGATCAAAATTCGACGCATCTACCGACAACTAAATTCAAAACGCAGCCTTACAGTCTTTCTTCTTAGCATTCTTGTGACCGATTCTCTGAGCATTAGTTGCATTGTCAGCTAGTTCAAGAACGCCATGGATGACAACTTCAAGGGTTTCATAGAAATCGAATAAACATTTCATCTACTTGCTCCATCGGATCCAATTATCGTCGTCAAGAATTGGAAATATTATTGCCACCATTCATCTCTGCAGCAAAATTGATTCATGATCCCTAGAAACACGGCAACTGGCGTGCAATTCCTAAAAACACGACCAAGAAACTAACTGGAGTTCTAGATACCAATTTGTTAGTGCGAGATGCACTTTGAGTGAGAAGAGAATGAGAGAGAATGCATAATAAGGATTGACTTGTTATTGGATGCTTAATAAAATTGAATTACAAATATCTATATATATACAACTATGTTACTTGTATACTAATTAATTAACATGACAAACCCTAATATTAATTAATTTGTGCTTGAACTACAACTTGGATTATATAACAAAAGTAGCAACTTCAAACATTAAACAACACTTATATAAACTCTTTACTTTGAATAAGATTCCGGCGATGAGTTCTTTTTTCCTCCGGCGAGTCCGGGGAAGTGTACGGCGGAGATAGATTTGCAAGAAAATAGTACCAAAAAGTTAAAGAGATGACACATGGAAAAGGAGTCGGTGATAGTACAACTCTTGTTGGGAAGGGTATATCTTTCAGAGATATAATCACGAGAAGGAATGAAGATGATATGGAGGAAGAACGAAATAAGGATGATGAGGATGATGAGGTTTTGGACGAAGGGCTTGGGAACATCAGAGTGGAGGAGACGATGGTTGGAGGTTATGAATGCCCAACCTTTATCTTTTCTGCAGAAGAAGAAAAAAAGAATACGTAGACATTGGCGTAGAGGTGTCATTGTTAAGCTGCTGGGCAGAAGAATTGGCTACAAAACTTTGGAGAATAGATTGAATTAGATGTGGGTTCGCAGAGGTGTCATCAACATTATAGATCTAAGTAATGACTATTACTTGGTGGCTTTCTCACATGAAGATGATAAGAATGCGGCCATGTCGAATGGACCATGGTTTATGTATGATCACTATCTAACAGTTAAAGATTGGCGTCCTAATTTTCAACCAGATAGTGAAACTATCGATGAAGTGGCGGTGTGGGTGAGAATATCGGGCCTGCCTATTGAAAATTATGATCTGAGAGCTTTGACGGTGTTTGGAAATTGTATCGGCCGCACCATTAAAGTGGATAGAACGACAATCAAGCAAGAAAGTGGAAAGTATGCGCGTATTTGTATGGTAGTAAACTTAACAAAGTCATTTCTAGCGATGTTAGTATTGAAGTATTAGGAAGATCCTAAAGTCCCACATTGGTTGGAGATAGAGCATTGAAAGAGTATATAAAGAGGGACACTCCTCACCTTACCAACCAGTTTTGTAAGGATGAGTTAGGTCAAACTCTAATATGGTATCAGAGCCTATCGATCGGACCATGGGCCGCCCACCATTAATATCCACGCACCAAGCCCAAAAAGAGTGTTGGGCGTGAGGGGGTGTATTAGGAAGATCCTAAAGTCCCACATTGGTTGGAGATAGAGCATTGAAAGAGTATATAAAGAGGGATACTCCTCACCTTACCAATCAGTTTTGTAAGGATGAGTTAGGTCAAACTCTAATATGAAGGAAGGAGTTACAAGATTGAATATGAAGGGCTCCACTTGTTATGTCTTGCTTGTGGACATTATGGACATTATAAGGAAGAGTGCAAGAACAAGGAGAAGGTGGCGGAGGCTAGCATGGAAGGCGCAAATGAAGATAGAACCAATAAGGTGCATGATTGGACTACTGATGGGAACCAGGAGTTGCTATTAAGTAATATGGATGGTTCTTGGAAGATTGTTCAGAAGCCTAAACGAGGAAAGAAAGCAGTGGATGGCCGGAAAATTTTTGCTCCGACGAGAATTAATGTGAAAGCCCAGAATGGTGCATCTAGATTCCTAGCTTTGGAAAGTTCTGATGTGGAAATTAGTGACATTGATGTAGCCTTAAAAGAAGGAGTTATTGGAGAATAATGCAGATTCTCTAACAATTTTAAATAAGGAAAAAAATTGATTATGCTAAAAATATAAAAGGACTAACGGGACAGCTGGTGTGTTGCAAATTGTAAATTCTAGCAGTGGGCCAAAGAATAACCAGGATGTGGAGTTAGTCAAATCATTAAATACTTTAGGTATTAATGATGAGCACAATCATGGAAATAATAATAATAATAGGAAAACAGCGGGGAACACAAACAGAGGTGGCAAGAAGAATAATGAGGTAAAAAGTAAGAATGTTTCACTGGCTACATGTGGCGGTATCCAAATGAAGGAGAAAGTTATTAGAATTAGCAAAAAGGGTATTGAAGGACTCTTTGCTCAGCTAAAACCAGGAGATAATGTTATGGCCCACACTTTTGACACTATTAATCTACACAGGAAGGAAACAAGTACAGAAGTGGGGGATAATAATATAAACATAGCCATAAATGGGAACGACCATTTGGAAGATTCTCATGCAGAGAATTTTTTTCACTTTGAGCTTGATAAGCCTCCTGATATAACTCTTCCGTCAAAAGATAAGGAGTTATTATTGGATCCAAATGCTAAACATGTTTTGGAGCCGATAGTTTTTGTTGAAGAGAAGACCAATAAAAATGCGCGTGATATAGTGGAGGTAGACGAGGCAGTAGGGGGAACCCAATGGACTGCTTAAACCTTTTCTCATTTCCTGGTTTTATGATGTGTACAAATTTAAAAGTAATGGTGTGGAATTGCGGAGGAGCGGCTGGTAATTCCTTCCATAAATACTATAAACATTATGTGAATATTTATAAACCAACTGTTTTGGTGATCGTGGAAACCAGATGTAACCCTACTATTTTAAGTAACTCTATCAATCAGTTGGGATTTGATATTGTTGACAACATAGAGATCGAGTTGTACACAGTTCTTTAGAGTTTTCCCTTTTCCCAATTTTGTACTCTGTTCATGAGGTTTTGCAAGTGAATCTTTGATGTCGATTATGGTTGACTTTGTTAGTTTTGTAATAACAGGTTTGTTAGTGTGAGTAGAAAATTAGTGGTGATGGCTATGATTAATAATGACTGATGGTTGCTTGCTGCAGAAAGTTTGTTGGCGATTTCGTTTCAGTACTACATGTGACCCAATTTCGATGCCGCAATTGCTGAAGGTGAATCGAAGCTGTGATGCTTCGGAATGGCGGTGTCGGTGTTATGTGAAATTGTGATGAGGTCATAAGATTTCGTCGGAGAATCCATGGCTGTTGTTGGTGTGGATGAATGTTGCAATGTGGTGCTGCCGTGCGGTCTTATGTGTGAAGTGAACATGATGAGTTCTTGTTTATGGTTTGAATAGCTTGTGTTAGACTTTCTTCTGTTCAGAACCTGCACTAGTATCCTTTTAATTATGTTTTTAGTATAAAGAATCAACAACTAATATGTATGATATATAGAATTTGCATGGAAAACTCTATCGAACTATGGATAAAAAAAATCACAGTGTTAAAATCATTTATCATGTAAGGAATCCCACCAAGGACAAAAGTTGAAATAATTGGGCCGTATGTAACCCAAAGGTCCATAGACTTTCTTGGTCTCCAAGATTAAGAATCTGGGCGTACTTGTGTCCAGATTCGTCTGGGTGCAGGAATTGAACCTGTGACCTTTTGTTTGCAAGCCTTACTTCCTAACCAATTATGCTATGTTATTTATTTGAAATAAAAAACCAATTAAAAGTATATGAAGCATTGGCCAGTATTTTCTATTTATTAAAATATAAGCAATTTAAGAGTAAACAACTATATTTTAAAATAGACTTTAAATCGAATATTTATAGAATTCAGGATGTCAATGTAAATGAATCTAAAATTTTATAAAAATCCAATTTTGAAAATAATTTCGCATTTTTCTTTTAAAAGTGTGGGCAAATTTTGGGGTATGACACTGGCTAACATGATAAATGTCATAATGCATGGAATTACTAATGTGGAGACTAATATAAATTGGAATGGTAATAGGGGAAGTTTTTTAAGCCGCATCGAGGGATCCGTCAAGGGGACCCAATATCACCTTATTTGTTTGTTCTCTGCATGGACAAACTTTCCCATTTAATTGAACACAAAGTGATTCACAAGAAATTGAAGCCTTTTAAAATGAGGAGGAATGGAGTAAATATTACTCACCTTATGTTTTCTGACGACTTGCTAATTTTTAGTGAAGCTCGTGAAAATTAGATGTTGTGCATCAAGAATATCCTAGACATTTTTTGCAGGATGTTTGGGAAGGAAGTAAGCAATGATAAATCAAGTATCCTCTTCTCTCAAAATGTGGCTAGCAGCTTAAGAGCCAAACTTGTCCATATTTTGGGCTTTAGGGAAACTAGGAGTCTTGGTAAATATCTCGGGGTGCCTTTAAAAGGGAATGCTTTGAGAAGACAAGACTTCAATTATATTATTGAGCAAATCTCGCAGAAGTTGGCTAGCTGGAAATCCAGACATTTTTCTCTGGCAGGTAGGGTTACATTGAGTAAGAGTGTAATGGAAGCAATTCCCATTTATCCGATGATGACAAACCGTATTCCCAAGGCGTGTATAGATGAAATACATAAGATCCAAAGGATTTTATATGGGGTGACACTGAGATAAAGAAGAGGTATCATGCAGTCAGCTGAGATATGATTACGAGAGCTAAAAAGCTTGGGGGTCTGGGGCTTCGTAAATTGCATGTGATGAATGATGCGTGTGTTATGAAGTTGGGCTTTAAAATGATTAATGGTGATAACGACCTCTGGTGCAACATTCTTAGAGAGAAGTATAAAGTCGATGGACTTGATGGGAAGCTAACTTCTAAGAGTACCGACTCCAACCTTTGGAAAGTCACTACTAAATCCAATGAGAAATTGTTGGAGCATGGGCAGTGAAGGATTGGGGATGAGAAGAGAATTAATGCCTGGAGTGATCCTTGGGTGCATCAAAGAAAGTGCATATCAGAGCTGAATGTGCATATTTCAGAAGTTTGGAGGCATGTCTTAGTGTGTAATTTGGTGAGTGAGGAAGGAGAATGGAATTGGAAGGATTTAGAGTGGCTCCCTTTGGATATTTGGTTAAACATTCAGACTTTCCTTCCGCTTGTTATAAATCCAGAGGAAGATAAATTTCTTGTAGCAACTGAAGAATATGGATCTTATACTATCAGCTCATTGTACGAATTCTTATCTAAAGAAGAAGACTCAAATGATAGAGTGGCTTGGCAGAAGGTGTGGGAGTTGAGTGTGCCTGAAAGGGTCAGGATTTTCATTTGGTTGCTGAAGCATGACATAATTTTAACAAACAACATGAAGAATGGCTATGGTTTAGGCAGTGCAGGGTGTGATTTGTGTGGCAATGCTAACGAAACTACTTTGCATGCCATGCGTGATTGCAAATATGCGAGATCAGTTTGGGACTCGAAACTTCCAGCAGGACCAACTCAAGAGTTCTATAATACAAACCTGCAGGATTGGATTCTTCTTAATGTGTGTGGTGATGTTCATGAGGATATTAATTGGTGCATTTTTTGGGCCATACGATGTCACACCTTGTGGTCTTGGAGAAATAAAGAGAAAAATGTGCAAAATTTTGTGAGGCCCTTGCAGGTGGAGAATCTTATAATGGAAAAGGTTAAGGCCTATAAGGAAGCTTTGCAGGTGAGACATAAAGTTTTGGATAGAGAGAAGAAAACTGAGAGGATTCATTGGTGTAGGCCGCGGCGTGGCTATGTCAAGGTGAATGTAGATTGTGCAAGAAATAACCAGGGGCTTTCCGGTTGTGATGGGATCATTATGGATGCATCGGGGAGTTGGATTATTGGCTTTACAAAGTTTTTTGGGCGGACAGTGCTTTGAATGCGGAGCTGTGGGGGATTTATGAGGGTATTAATCTGGCCCTGCAACAAGGCTTTACGCACATGGAAGTTGATTCTGACTCAAAGAAAGTGGTGGATATCCTTAATCGTAGTGGAGAGTAGCGCTGTGGAAGTTCAAATTTGGTTCATCAAATTCGTGATTTGATTACTAAATTTACTAGTTGTAAATTGGCGCATTCGTTTCGAGAAGCTAATATTTGTGCTAACGATCTTGCTAGAGTTGGTATTGGTGTTCAAGGAGGATTTAAAGTTTTTGCGTCTATTCCCCACTTTTTGATGAAATTTTTTGAGAATGATGTTAGAGGGGTGTCTTCCTCTAGGATTATTGCAGTGTAGTCTATTTTCCTTTGGGCTTTGGCCCTCCTTTGTATAAAAAAAAAGTAGCAACTTCAAACAACAAACACCATACATTACTAAAAGGTGAGATTTGTAAAAACTTCAACTTTAAAATAATGAGATTATCTAATAGCGTGTTGGAGAGACGAAGATCATATTTTGTTTCAGAAGAAAATAATAATGAGAAATGAGAAACGGGAGAGAGATGGAGAGTTAAAAGGGATGAGTGAAGAGTAAAGACTGGTTCGAATATAATCAGCGAGATATGCATCAGTGTTGGAGAATGGGTTAAGGCAGTAAATTTAAAAAGTTGTATCAGTAGTGTTATGTGGTAGTGCAAAAATATCAACCGTGTGATTAAAAATGATCAATAGTGATTAAAGTGTGATGCATTTTTAACCTTTAATAAAGATCAGATGATCATGATTGAAAAACCGAATCAAAGCGTGTTTAGAGTGATTGTAGCGAACATAAATTACATGGGAGAGTAATGAATTAAAGTGACATGACAAGATGTGATTTTCATTTTCCTTTTCTTCAACATACTTCAATCATCTTCTTCAAGATTTTTTCTCCAACTATCTCCTTCACAAATATGTCTCTATCTCTCTCTAATATTTTCTCTCTCTTCTTTCATTTATCATTTTCTTAAATTTTCTCTATTCTATTACTTGTTTTGGTTGAAAGAGAGAGAATGATAGAAGGAGAGAATCCATTGTGTTTCTTCAACTTTTCTTTTCTTTTCTTTATATATAAGATACTCAATTCCATATATTTCTAAATTACTATTCATCACTTTGAAAAACTCATCACCTTTCTTTCTTTAAGTTATGATTTTTCTTTTCTTTTTCAATATTCAATATCTTTGACATCTACATAAGAAAATCATCCAAATTACATTACCATCTCACTTTAAATCACTTAATATTAAAAACAATTGATTTCTTGACCAACCCTACAAAATAAGAACAAAGATGCAGTATATAGAAAGAAGAATATATGAATGTATAAAATATTGCAAGTTTAAATTGAACAAATATTAAGAAATAAAAAATATAATGAAGGTGTAATGTTGGGAATATGAAAGGAATGTAAAAAAAATAAAAATAGAGAAAGATAAATAATTTTATAAAAAAATGATAAAATTTATTAATTATCTTAACATCTGTTCCCCGCTCTTATCATTTCCAGTTTCATTTGAATTTCGTAGTTCACCAAACGGTAACACACAGAGCCGAGATCCAACGCCACACAACTGAACAGAAGAGAAAACCTCTCTCTCTTTCTCTCTCTCATGGCTCCTCACTTCGTCTTCCCTCGCACTCTCGAAGACCTAGAACAAGATTCACCGGAAGACAATTCCCTCACAGTCCAAAACCCCACCAACATCGCTTCCCTCTCTTCTTCCCAACTCGAAGAATTCGTAAAAGGTAAACAACAATTCAATCAAACTCAACAAAATCCAAATATTCAACTAATCTAACACTCTCTCCTTCAACAGGTGTTTCGTTCGACCTCTCAGACAGAGAAATCCTCTGCGTCGAAGACCAAGACGTTTTCGACCGTCTTTACTCTCTCCTTCGCGGTTACGCTTCTTTACCTAACTTATCTAAACTCAATCTCGTTGAAACTCTCCGCTCCAATCTCGCCGTTCTTCTCCCCAATGTTGATTCTCTTTCAAGGGCTTCCAACGACCACGATGACCATATTCTTGTTATTGACCGCGTTGCTTCCCATCGCAACGCTTTTAAAATTTACACTTACTTCCTTATCAACATTGTTCTCGCTGAAGATTCCAACCATGCCCCCAAGGTAAGTAGTGTCAACATATCAAACATTAATTTATGTTAACCTAGAAATCAAGCTATATTCTATCGTGTAAATTGAAATATCTGGTATAGGTGGATCTAACATTTGAGAATTATAGGAATTAGTATCAGATTTTATAGGGTAGCAAAGTTGTTTAGTTTGAAGTATGTTGTATTATGATTTCAGGTGGTGGCAGCTAGTGCCAGGAAGAAACAACCCGTACATTCATGGAATTGGGAGCCGCAGAGAGCTCGGATTCTCACTCTGATTGCCAGCTCATTGGAGATAAACCTTGAATTACTTTTTGGTTCATCTGATCCTGACGAAGGTTACTTGTCTTTCATCACAAAGTGAGTAATGATATCTTATCCTTTCATTTTTCTTCAGTTTGGCATCACTATTCAGGATTTCTGATTTTTTTCATTCATTTTTTTTTGTAGAAATGCATTCTCCATGTTTGAAAATGTGGTGATTTTAAAAGATTCCAACTCGAAAGATGCCCTCTGTCGCATAATCGGAGCCTGCTCCACTAAGTACCATTACACGACACAGTCTAGTGTATCCATCATGCACCTTATTCACAAATATGATTTTGTTGTCGTCCATATGGCGGATGCGGTCGCTGGTGCCCAAAAGAAGTATTTAGATGGAAGCCTTGCAACTTCTATTGTTAGAGAAATTGGAAGGACTAACCCAAAAGATTATGTTAAGGACACTGTTGGTGCTGAAAATGTGGGGCGTTTTCTTGTGGAGTTAGCAGACCGTATTCCCAAATTGATATCAACTAACATTGGCATTCTTGTTCCTCACTTTGGTGGTGAGTCTTATAAGATCAGAAACGCTCTTGTTGCTGTGTTGGGGAAGCTAATATCAAAAGCGTTTAAGGATATTGATGGTGAAGCGAGTACGAAGAACATTCGGCTGCGTACTAAGCAAGCTATGTTGGAAATTTTGCTTGAGAGATGTAGGGATGTTTCAGCTTATACCAGGAGTCGTGTGCTTCAGGTGTGGGGGGAGTTATGTGAGGAACACTCAGTTTCAATTGGTTTATGGATTGAGGTTGCAGAAGTTGCTGCTGGGAGATTGGAGGACAAGAGTGCAATAGTCAGAAAGTCTGCTTTGAATCTGTTAATCATGATGTTGCAGCATAATCCTTTTGGCCCACAGCTCCGAGTAGCTTCATTTGAGGCAACGTTGGATCAGTATAAGAAGAAGTTGAAAGAGCTTGAGCCTTCAGAAGGTTCTGATAATGAAAACTCTAATGTGGATGGTGAAGTAGATGATTTGAATTTTGAAGCTGTTGAGAAGGAACGGCAAGAGAGTGTGACTGATACATTTATGTCACAGGAAGAAGATGCAGTCCCTATGCAGAATGGTAGTGATAGTAGTGTGCCTGATGTTGGGAACTTGGAGCAGACTAGGGCCTTGGTTGCATCGCTTGAGGCTGGATTGAGATTCTCTAAATGTATAGAGGCCACAATGCCAACACTTGTCCAGTTGATGGCGTCATCTTCTGCTACTGATGTTGAAAATACAATTCTCTTGTTGATGAGGTGTAAGCAATTTCAAATTGATGGCTCAGAAGAATGTCTCCGAAAGATGTTGCCCCTGGTAAGCCATAAGTTCTCTCTATTGTCTAACAAGGTTATTCAAAGTTTATTTAGTTGTTGCTTCAATGTTTATTAATGACAAAGTGGAATGGTTCTGTATGATCCATGCAACTGATTCTGTCGTTGGCTGTAGTTGTTTCTTAATTGTGTTGTGTTGTGTACTCTATGTATGTGAATTGTTGACTGTTGATTTTTCTGAAATTAATTTACTCTGGCATTTGCTCTTGGTTGTAGGCATTTTCTCAGGATAAATCCATCTTTGAAGCAGTGGAGAATGCTTTCAGTACAATATACATAAGGAAAAGCCCAACGGAAACTGCCCAGAATCTCTTGAGCCTTGCAACTGGTTCCAATATAGGAGATCTGGCAGCTCTTGAGTTTATAGTTGGCACCCTGGTCTCTAAGGGAGATATATCTTCCAGCACAGTATGTTTTCATGCATCGTTATGCTGTATGTTATATAAATAAGTTATTTGAAGTTGACTGCCTCTAGATTTGCCTCAATGATGATATTTAATATACCTAGGAAGAACTAGAACTTTGATTTTTTGAAGGCCTAAAGAGATAAATGCATTGAGGTCGTCAATTTTAAACACGAGCCTGTATTTTATACAAACATGACTAGCAACACTATATCCTAGTTATATCAAATATTAATTCATGTTGTAAAAAAGTTCAGTGGCTCTTTTCTGAGTTAAATAAATTACTTTATAAGATAAGATTTAAATATTTAATGTAAACAAGGCTGTATGTTTTCTTTTGTTTTATATCCCTGTTCACTAGTTTAAATATGATTTGTGATGAGAATTGGCTGATACTTGCATACTTAAATATCATTTGATGATAAACACTGCTCTTAGATAAGCATAAATAAACGCAAATATGTTTTAAATTGGGAAGTAGGATTCAGATTGTTAACGCTGGCAATAAGCTACGAACTCTTGTTTGAATTATTACAGTGGCTTCCTTTCATTTCCTCCATCAAAATACATTGTTGCTATTGATTTGATTTTTTCAAAATGCTTCCACTATTGCAGATATCAGCACTATGGGATTTCTTTTGTTTCAATGTTGGTGGAACCACTGCAGAGCAAAGCCGTGGTGCTTTATCTGTCCTTTGCATGGTCGAAAAGACATCAACTGGGGTACTTGGCTCACATTTACAAGACATCATTGATATTGGGTTTGGCCGTTGGTCTAAAGTTGATCCTTTGCTAGCAAGGACAGCCTGTCTTGCTATTGAGAGGCTTTCTGAAGATGACAAGACAAAGTTGTTGGCAAATAATAGTGTTCGAATATTTGGCATTCTCGATAGTTTAATTACTGGCTATTCGCTTCCAGCAAATATTTGGTATGCTGCTGCTGACAAAGCAATAACTGCCATATATGCTGTTCACCCTACTCCAGAAACCATAGCATCTGACATGATAAATAAATCTCTCAGTTCTGTTTTTAAGGATTGTGGTGGTAGTGATATTGACACTAATAGCAGCATTCCAATCACAGTTCATGAGGCAAAGCTGTGTAGATGTTTATTTGTCATAAGTCATATTGCCATGAATCATTTGGTCTATATTGAATCATGTGGCCGTAAAATTCAGAAGCAGAAACTTGCAAAAGAGAAAAAAAACATTGAGAGTCAGAGTACCGACAGTAATGGCACAGCGTCAGTTGGTGGTACACAAAAGGTGCAATCAGTGTTTTTAACTACTGTTCTGTCATACTTGATAGCTTCAAATAACAGTTTTCATTAACATATTTTGATCTTTTACTGTCAATTCTTTAAATTTGGTTAATTAATGTGTTGCAGGATAATGATATAAATGCCGAGTTAGGATTTGCAGCCTCTGAGGATGCTGCACTTGATGCAATGTTTGAAAAAGCAGAAAAGGAAATTGTTTCTGGTGGTTCAAATGAAAAGAATTTGGTTGGTATTTGTGCAACCTTTTTGTCAAAGCTTTGTAGAAATTTTGGACTACTGCAAAAGGTGATTGCTTTGATATCCTATTTCATAAAAATTAATATGTTCCATTTTGTATTGATCTGTTTGTAATTTGGTGTATTTTTCATCATGTATATGGAAAACAGCAGTTTTGAAATGTGAAAATTGAATATATTTTTTACATATAATTAATGTCAGATACAATTTTAAAGTGTTCAAGGAAAGAAACTTTTTAAATTTTTATCTTTATGTGATTTCACAGCTTTAATTCATTAATTTGTTGTTTGATAATGTTAGAATATTATATAATATCTTAGTATCATGTTTGATATTAATTATTATTATTATTATGATTTGTTCTTGATTTATGATTGAGTCTATGTATCCCTATAAATAGGGATTAATATTGAGTCTTTTAGTATCAAGTCAATAATAATTATCAATCAAAATTTTCTCTCATCTCTTACAAAATCACAAACTCAAGATAGTATCAGAGCCTGGTTATTATCCAGGGACATATGGGTTATATGGGCTCTGACATATAACTGCTTTCTTCAGTATCCAGAATTACAGGCTCCTGCAATGCTTGCTTTGTGTCGTTTGATGGCCATTGATGCAGAATTTTGGTGAGTTATTCTCTACCTCTTATCCTGAATTTCTGTCCCTACTTTATATATGCCCTATAATGAAATGAAAATGTTCTAAGTAAGTTTTTTTCAGTGATGCAAATCTTCAGCTTCTCTTCACAGTTGTGGAAAATGCACAGTCAGAAATTGTCCGTTCTAATTGCACTATTGCACTAGGAGACTTAGCAGTAAGGTTTCCCAATCTTTTAGAACCATGGACAGAAAAAATGTATGCCCGCCTACAAGATCCTTGTGTATCTGTAAGGAAGAATGCGGTTCTGGTGCTTTCGCATCTCATACTAAATGACATGATGAAGGTATAGGACACTTAAGTTGTTAATATTGTTTTTGTCCCTTTCAAAATTTTGCCGTGCTTTAGACACTGATGCAATCATTTCTCCATCAGGTGAAAGGGTACATTAATGAAATGGCAGTTAGATTAGAAGACGAAGATGAGAGAATTTCAAATCTCGCGAAGTTGTTTTTTCTTGAACTTTCCAAGAAAGGTTTTTCCCTATAATTTTCCGATTTGCATAAAATTGTCTCCCTATTACTCTCGATATTACTTTTTTCCAGGTAGAAAGGTATTTAATATAGTCCCACTCTCTTGGCATTGCAACAGGAAACAATCCAATATATAATTTGCTTCCTGACATACTTAGCAAATTATCCAAGCAGAACCTGAGCAATGATTCTTTCTGCAACATCATGCAATTTTTAATTGCTTCCATCAAGAAGGTATATGTTATCTCACAATGTTTGCATTGCTTCCTATGTTTATTCCGATTGCCTCCCTCATTTAGTTTTTTAAGTACTCCAGGACCGTCAAATGGAAGCGCTGGTGGAAAAGCTATGTAATAGGTTTAGTGGTGTCGCAGGTATCATATTCCCCCTTATTTTTAAGTACCCTTTATATAAACAGTTCGACTAGTTAATGCCTAAAATTGTCTGAGCTAATGTTCACCCTAGATGGTACCTCCTAACTACTGCTCATAATGATCAAATGTGTATTTCTCTGCAGATGTCAGACAGTGGGAGCATATATCTTATTGTCTCTCTCAGCTATCATTTACTGAAAAGGGAATGAAAAAACTCATAGATTTATTTAAGACCTATGAACATGCCTTGTCAGAGGATTCTGTTATGGAGAATTTTAGAAACATATTGAACAAGGTAATGATATTTTTTATTGCTTGGGCGTACTTTATATGAAAAGGCTGAGGGCTTTTCTATTCTTATTTTACTCAAATTTTAAATTGAAATCAGGCAAAGAAGTTTGCAAAAGTGGAACTTAAAACTTACATTGAGGAGTTTGAGGAGAAGCTGACTAAGTTCCACACGGAAAAGAAGGAACAGGAAGTTACTGCTCGAAATGCCCAAATCCATCAAGAGAAGATTGACAGCAGGGTGAACTTTAACATGGATAAAAATTCCGAAGATTACTCAAAATCTAATAATAGTTCAGGTTAACTTTGCAAACTTTAAAATGTTCAGGTTTTATTAACTATTAGCCTCCTATCAACTTAATATTTATCCTAAGTCTGAACTAAAGAGTCCAAGTCACTCTTCAACACAATTGATCTGTTTTATACTTTCTTTCTGAAATGTGGTATGGTATCCCACTCAAAAGTATTCAACACTGCATAGATGCACTCCCTACTTTAAAATGTGTGCAAGTGAAAATTGTTGTGATTAATTTCTAATGGGGGACATGTTCTACACGATTAATCTTTAATAATGATGGAATAGAGCCAACTGTCAAGAACGTATTGGCAAATGCCAATCCACTGTTAAGTTGGCAAAGAGGATAAACATTTAGGGAATGTTTTTGCCACATGATTTTACTGGATAAACAACTTTCTCTTGATTAAAAAATATGATGTTGAGGAATTTTATTTTATCATATAGTTTCTCGTTTTTGATGAGCTTCTAGTGAATTTTATGTTAACAATGTTTGCTGATAATCTTGTGTTTTCTGCAGATGAAGCAGTTGGAGAAGTAATTGATCCAAGTAGTGAAGAGACAAATACTTTGTCTGTAAATGGTAAATCAATAACTAAACCTTTAGGGAATGTTTTTGCCACATGATTTTACTGGATAAACAACTTTCTCTTGATTAAAAAATATGATGTTGAGGATAAACATTTAGGGAATGCTTTTGCCACATGATTTTACTGGATAAACAACTTTCTCTTGATTAAAAAAATATGATGTTGAGGAATTTTATTTTATCATATAGTTTCTCGTTTTTGATGAGCTTCTAGTGAATTTTATGTTAACAATGTTTGCTGATAATCTTGTGTTTTCTGCAGATGAAGCAGTTGGAGAAGTAATTGATCCAAGTAGTGAAGAGACAAATACTTTGTCTGTAAATGGTAAATCAATAACTAAACCTGTGCCAGAAGCATCTTCTAGTGCCTTGACTGAATTGATTGATCCAAATCAAGTGGACATTGAAGTTCAATCACCCATGGTTAAGACAAGAGGTTAGTTAAAACACAGCTTTTTTGAATTTGGCTGATTGTATAATTGAAATTAACATGATGCTTGCAAATTATAGGAGCTCAACGATCCAGAATTAAAAAAAACAGTGTGAAAGAAGAAAAAGGTGATATCTCTATCACCAAGAAAAGAGTTACTCGGTCTAGGAGGTATGCCTCTATGCGTGAAAGGTTAAGCACCTTTGCATCTTCGATTTGCATTATTAGATTCTAACTTTCTGATCTTGCATTGTGCGTGATGAATAAATCCTGAAGAGAATAATTAAAGCAAGTGGATTTGAAGATTTTTGAATCTTGATAAAGCTTGATGGAAATCTATGTAAAATGTTTTAGTTTTTAATATTATATTTGTTTGCGTATTTGGTTTTTGAAACAAGCTAACATTGCTTATATTTTAGTCATTTAATCTTGGCAATCTAAATAGTTAAAGAAACAGATTCTGGTTTTCAAAGCTAGCTAAATGGTATGAAAATGTCTCTTGTAAGTTGATTAGTTATGTTTGATTTATTCTATTTTGGCAAAAAGGCAATTTTGCTATTAGATATAAAGAAAACTTAAATATGATGCTGGTATACTTAGAAGGCACTGCTTTCAAAATGCATATATAATTTTGCAATATAAACCAGATGTTTAAACATGATTTGCTTACAAATGTTCTTGGTGAATTAGTTATTTCACTGTTTTCTGACTGAAAAGTGTCTCAATTGCAGGTAAATACACAGATACCTTTGGATGAAAAGATAGACTTAGCAGTTTGATTTTCAATTTTGTATGATTGTGATACATATATGGATGCATTATCAAAACACCGTCGTTAACAGTGGGGCACTTCTTCTTGGAAGTTGTACATGTGGAAGTTGTATATGGTTTATTATTCACATAATCAATCCCTAAAGTATTGGGTTTTTTTGTGCTTGAAGGTGGTTATGTTTTAGTGTTTATGTGGAATCCATCCATCAAGTTGTAAATTTGTGAAAGTTACCATCTATCTTACTTTAACTAAAGCGGTGCAGTTTACATCCACTTCAATCAATTTCCTACTCTAAACTTTACTCAATTCACATTCATCTTCAAGCAAGAGAACGTGCCCAAACAGAAATATTTATATATACACTATAGGCAATGGACATTTACAGATCCAAAAAATATCTCCAACAAAAGTTATAATAATCTGAAACTGACTTCATACTTGAATACACAATCGGAGATCATACCATTAGTATCTACCAACCAACTGTGACAGTTAGAATTTCATTTTGAAACAATTTTAGGGTGTTTTTTCACGTATGTGGTGATACGCACTAGTTTGTACTAAATTTCAATTTATTGCTTCCAAAAATTTATGCAAAATGCCTAATGTTTTCAGCCATATCTTTCTTCTCCCATACACGTCACACACCCCTGACTATCAAACCCACATTCTAGAGTACTGTATCCTTCATGTGTAAACCATGAAATAACTTCAAGATCTTAGAAATTAGTACCGAAATAAAGGGATGTGCAATCAATAACTAATAATAATATTAGTAATTTTTTAATATTAAAATTTTTTAAAATTACTTAAATTTGAAACTATTTCAAATATTTTTTTATTAAGATTATTTAGGAATAGAATTGTAGGGTAGAAATGTCCTTAATGAATAAATTCATGGAATTTTTTTTTCAGATTAAAAAAACACACTTTGAATCCCTAGTGTGAACATCCAACCATTAATTTGAATCTCATCCCCACCGCTGCCTCCGCCGGCGCCACTCTCATTTTCACCGTTAACCTCCGTCGCTTTCATCCAGAACCAGTTCGCACCACCTTCTCTCTCTCAAACTTCGCACTCTCGCGTTGCTCACCACTGATTGAATTAAGTTAGTAAATGGCGTCAAGCTTGCAGAAAATCGAAGTGGACGAGTCTGTCCTTTTGCGCGTTACTCATTCTAATCTCAAAACTTTCAACTCCGATATTCGCTTCTCCCTTCAGGCATTCCCTCCTTACTATCACCCTTCTTCATGTTCCCTTTATTTATTTTTTATTTGATAATTTAAAAATGATTTATTTATTTATTTGATAACTTCCTCATATAGCTTACGGTGGAGGCAATGAAGGAGAAGCTGTGGAAAAAAAGTGGTACTTCCGTTAACTCAATGCACCTTGAACTATATGACGATGCTCGCAACAAAATCGCTGATCTCACTGATAATTCCAAAGTGCTTGGATTCTATTCTCCCTATGATGGGTTAGTCCTTTTCTTTATAATTTTATTTTCATCACTCTTAGCATATATACTTCTTTACAAAAAAATCATGCCTTTTGCTATTGGATGTTTCTTTTTCATTACCCTCATCAAGTATCGATGTACATACCATTATCATAAATGCAAAGTGGGATAGATTGAATTGAGGGTAGTGCCAATATTAATTAGAATTGAAAAAGTGTAACTAATATCAACTTGAAAATTGGAAGTGGCTGTTATTTGGGGCAAATTCTTTTTGCAAATAGGTCAATTATTATAGGATGGGGAGAGTAATAAAATAAGAGTGTAGTATATATGACGACACTTGCATAAGTTGTATAGTATGGCGGTTATATACCAATAAAATACTTTTTCCCCTGGTGAGTTGGGTAGGAGATGATGTTGGGTTTATGGTTGCTGCTATGTTTTTTAGTGGATTGTTCATCTCAAATGTGTTGCGTATTTTGTTAGCTATTATTACTGAGTTTGGAAGCAGTAGCTGTTTATTACTTTCTAGTTAATACATTTACCTTGCTTTGCGTCTCTTGTTTTTGATTTAGTCAACATGGTTTTATTGTTCATGAATCTAGTTTTTAGTGTTATTCCTTTTTATTTCCCGTGGACTGGCAGGTTTCGTTTGCATGTCATTGATCTTGATCCAGCATCTGTTACATCTGGTGGATGGCTGGAAGATACTTCATTGGTGGAAAAATTCGAAATTTCTGAAGAAGCCTATAATAAGCGAGGAGGCATGTCTCTCTATCCCCCCAACCAAGAAAACTTTTTTATTCGTGCTTCTTTTAAGAGGTTAAGTGTGTGCACATGCGTTTGATGTAATTTTGGCATAAAATAGCTAATTAAACCAATATTTGTCATTAAGGGGTGTGGTCTTCCATAAAAACACTTAATATCCCCACTTCTTTAAATAATGGTTGAAGAGTAATAGAGGCTATTTTTCTTTCATTAAGGATATATGTTAACAAAAGTTTTATAGATAAATTATAGTTTTGTATGTATATGACGGTAGAATAGGCTTTTTAGTTTAATGAATGCAATGAGTGTTTTAATGCTCTTGAACTGTTATTTTAGTCATAGTTTGTAAACTCATGTTGTTACCCTTTGTTTATTTCTGCATGTTGTTTTTTTAAATAAAAAAGTAGCCAATAAAAGAATTATATTGACACTGTCAAAATCTGTTTAGGTTATTATAAGGAGAATATATTGATCTAGGTTGTCAATAGCGCGCTATAGCGGTGTAGCGTAGCGGTAGAGGACCTCACCGCGACGCTTTTGGGCTGCTAACCGCTATATGAAATAGCGGAAATAGCGGCCGCGATTTGTGGAGGCGTAGCGGTGGAATAGCAGCGCAATAGCGGTTCTGTAGCGCTTTACAAACCGCTATTGTGGAGATGAGGTCAATATTGTAATTTTGAATTTTTTTCAAGGGAAAATTTGTATTTTCCCCTTTTATTTCCCTAATATAAAAGCTAAAAGTGAGACATTAGGTCATTTACATCCTCTATCTTCACTCAAATCAGCAGCCGTTATCCTTGTCCTTTGTTTTCATATCACGCTTCCACTTTTGCTCTTCACAGCAAATTCCCCTTCTGAAGTGAAGATGAGATTGATGTGATTTAGTCATTTTATTTACGTTTAGAATTTGATTTAGTCATTTTGAGTACATTCCTAATTTGAGTCATTATATTTGGTTTATCTATGTTGCAACTTTTGGTTTATTTATGTTGCAACTTTTGTTTTTAAGTCATTATGTATGTTGTTGGAACCTATTTTTAGTATTTGTGTATGTTGTTGGAACCTATGTTAGTATTTATATTTTCATATTAAGTATTTACCTTGATTTTTAAAAGCTCACAATAGCGGTCATCCCGCTATCCGCTATGCCGCTATAGCATTTGGGAGGTCCGGCGCTACGCGCCGCTATCTGAGATTAACAACCTAGATATTGATATTTATGCACTTATGGTTCTTTTTAGCTTATTATATTTGTTTTCATTATGGTATGGCAGATACTTTCAGAAAATATAAGGAGAAATTGACTTCTCAAGTTCCTTCAACCGTTGAGGCAAAAGTAAGCATTTGATTGATTTATCTTGCTTAGACTTCTGTATTAGCCCCCTCATGTCTATTACTTGTGTGGACTCGTGTGTTGGTTTTTGGGTTATGTACAATTTCATTAATTTATAATTTATTGTGTAGACACCAGATACTGACACGGAAGACCTCTGCGCGAATATCAAGGTTTGTTAGTTATCGAATGTATTTTCTTTATTCTCCATTTACTTATGAGTATCACTGCTGTGTAGGGTATTTTAGTATAGTTATTGAAATTATAATGTTTAGGGGGATAAGGATGAAAATTGAATAAAGATACAATGGGCAATGAAAGGTTAGATTGATAAGAGATTTGATGATAAATAAGGGTAAAACACAAACTTAAAATTATTGTTTCATAATTTATAATTCTAATCTGGTTGTGTATCAATGTAGCAAAGAGGACAAGTGTTACTTTATATTGTATGTATATCTAGGACCCGCCCTTATGCAAGCACTTTTGGGCTTGAAGCATAGATCATTGCACAACTGCAGTTTACCTTCTGTTTAAATCTAACCTAATTATTTATGAAGAACAAGTAGCGGCGTGAATCAAGTTCCTGATCACTTAGTCATAGAGCATGCGAAGGATTAAGTATTTCAAAATAGTGAAGTATTTACTAGGTGTAGAAGCTCTAGAACAACCTTACAAGTATAACAACAAATAAACATAAAAAATATTTATATAATATGGGATTTAAAAACCATAGCAGGAAAGAGCAACCATGAATGAAAGGCATTAAGCAAGATAACTGTAAGGAGGATAGCCCGGCAAGACTGCTGAAGTAATGCACAAGATTCGATTCGACCAACCTGAATATCCTTGAAATCATCAAAATGTGATATTTTGTTTACATTTTGCACTAGGATTTTGATGAGCCATTGCCTGTGAAAACTTGTTCTTTAGTACAACAAAAGATATGGTTTTGATGAAATAAAATTAAGGATTTTCGGACAGCAGAATAAATGGTAAATATATAATAAAATTAAAAACTGCTTAGGGAACTTCACTATAATATCTTTTCTTTTTCATGAGTTTTTCATTTTCTCCTATTCCCCTTGAAGAATGAATGAAATGAGTATTTATTTCAATTGAAACTGGTTTTATATTGAGACGTGCATTCTTGAGAGAACAAGATTTAGAGGGATATTAACTTGAATATGGAGTTTGGATGGGAATGACTTACACCGTGTAGCCTGATGAATCTGAATGTTAATAGCGGTTTCGGTATAATTTCTTTCAAGTCTCAATTTGTATCAAGTATCAATTGCTAGTCATATAACAAATGGGTTTGACTAATGATATGCTATTGTTTTTTAGCATGAGTTACTTGAAAATTTATTTAGAGGTTTTTATTTTTCAGATCCTTCAATCTTGTGTGGTTTTCTCTGGTTCTTTTTTTAGTTATGGTTCATGTGTGTTTTGCAGTTTTGCTTTGTTGCAAAAGGGATATATTAGTGTATTTCATTTTCCTTATATTACTGTAATACCGATCAATTCGTCTGAAATTTATGAATTGAATCTCTTTGAATTGTTATGTTGTTATTCACCTCTCCAATTTTCAAAATATTAAGGTAGGATCAAGATGTGAAGTTGAGCCTGGGGCTAAAAGGGGTGTTGTAAAATTTGTTGGCCGAGCTGAACCACTGGGTCCTGGTTTCTGGGTCGGAGTTCAGTATGATGAACCCTTGGGCAAACATGATGGCATGTAAGTAAATTTACCGTCTTTCCATCTGATATGCAATTCAATCAACTTCTGACTAATTCCTGCGTAGCTATTGTGTTCTTTTATGCCTTCAAAAACATCAATTATGCCTGCATTTATCTCAAAATTTCCCTTGGTTATGTTACAGGGTCAAAGGAGTACGTTACTTCCAATGTCCTCCATCTCACGGGGGAATAGTTAGGCCGGAGAAAGTGAAGGTTTGTTTGAAACCTTGTTGTAGTAGTCCCTTAGTATTGAGATTTTTCATTGTTTCTCTTAGTGGTATTGTGGAAACAAAATCTGGCACAAGGACATCAGTCATTCGCAAGATGCAACAAATTATGTTGCTTTGATGCACATTGTCCCTCAGCATTGAAAGCTGAAGCCTATGCCAAGCATTTGAGTTTAAAAAACATGTAAATGGGAAGTAACAGACACCAATAATGTAACCGTGTTGTGATTTGGTCTTTAGATTAGACAGTTGATCTTTTCCTTTCACGATTCGTTAATTGAAAATGTCGCGTTGAGTTCATCTTGAAGCAATTAAGCTTTTGGAACTAGCAGTAGCAGCAGCATCAAGTGTAGGGGAAGTTTTAATAGGTCCTATTTAAAAAGTGGGAAAATGTATCTTTAATTTCATATGTCTGATAATGTCCATAAACACTGATTATTATCTCTATAAATTCTTTTCAGGTTGGTGACTACCCTGAACGAGATCCCTTTGAAGAGGATGAAATTTGAGCTGCTTTTAGGTGTGCAGGATTTTTCTCCTGTTGTAGAATTTCAAAAATTAGTTTGGGAAACTTATATTTATTGCGGTTTTCTGACTGTTTGTATTTGTACTACCTTTTGTAGAAAGAAAACAATATAAGAAAAAATTGTGAATTTTTTTTTTCATGGGTGAATGAGAGCTATACTGGAAACAGCCACCAGAACTACTAAAATTTCATTATTAAATACTTATATTTAATATTAATGACATAAAATAAGAAAAATATCATAGACCAAGTATAAATAGTATAATTATAATACATTAACTATAATTTTTCACATTTCAATTTTTTAATGGATGATGTTTTTCTTTTTTGGCACATACAATTCATACACATGATAATGTTTATTTGTCATTAATGAGTGGGTTAATTTTTATGACTAAATAATTAGTTAAAATCAATGTTGTTTTTAAAAATGTTATTGACATAAAAAATTATGTTAATCTAATTATAATTTTTTTCACATGACAATTATTTAATTTTATATTTTTAAAAGTAACTATCAAAAAATTTGTTGACATATACAATTCATACATAAGATAAATATTTGTTTGTTACTGATTAATTAGTTAAATTTAATAAAAAAAATATCTTCTAAATAAAACTAAGAAGATTATCTTATGTTAAGTAGAATTTATTAAAATATCACACAAAGATAAATATTTAGCTATAGCTTACAAGGAAGTTTATCAGGAAAGTCTAAGATGAGAAAATTGATTATAGATGAAATTATTTTACTCAAATGTATACGGTGAAGCTATAATTTAGTTGATCAATTTATTAAGTTATTGGCCGGAGATTTAATAAAGACTACTTCAAAAAGTATGAGATTTAAGAGTTCCAACAATGGTAACAACTTGATCTAACATTAAGAAAATAGTAACCATAGATTTTATAGGTAACAACAAACAGTTGATTTGGATTTTTGTGTAGCATTGTGTAATAATGTTTACTATTGCATTTGAAGGGTCGAGTTTCTTCAAACTCTTAATGAAGTTCAGTGTTTAGAATATATGTATCTCAAGTAAAGTAAATATAATATGAACTTTACCTATGTTAATTTTTAGATGGTGGTGCCTCAAAGTGAGAATTAAAGCTTCTCTCACGATAAGTTCACGAAATAGAAAAAACACATGACAATAAATAGTGTTAGGCGAGGAATATAGGTGAAAAATCATTGAAGAGTGAGGAAATAAGAGTTTCAAAGCTTTGCCACATAAGACAGTTTAAGAATGTTTGAAATACTATTATAAAAATATTCATATGTACGATTTTAACTTTAATCTATTTAACTTACATTTCCTTTCTAACCGATTAAGACATGTAATGATCTATAAGAGTAATTTAACAATCTTAAGTTTAACCATCACTCAAAATTGACTTAGAAACAAAAGTGTTCATAGGCACGATTTTAACTTTGATCTATTTAACTTATAGTCTCTTTCTAGCAATTTAAGACAGGTAATGATCTATAAGAGTAATTTAATAATCTTAAGTTTAATCATCACTCAAAATTAACTTAGAAATAAAGGTGTTCATAAGCACGACTTTGACTTTGTTTTATTTAACTTACAATCTCTTTCTAACCGTTTAAGGCATGTCATGATCTATAAGAATAAAGTAATAATTTTAAGCTTAATCATCACTAAAAATTTATTTAGAAACAAGGGTGAAGTGATAATGAAAATAATTAAAGGTTTATAATTGACTTAGAAACAAGGGTGAAGTGATAATAAAAATGATTAAGGGTCTAAGATGAGTATATGTTTAGAACAAAAACTAGTCATAACTAGTAGATGTAAATGCACAAGGTTTATACATTAAAATGTAATGAACTTCATGGCCCTATAATGCAATCTATACTAACTAGACATTTTTATTTTGTTAGATCCTGAGTTAATGAACCATAAAAAGTTGAAGCCTAACATAATTATAAAACAAAGTAAAAAACAAAGAGATTACAATTTACAATTCACAATCAAAACAGGTTAACTAGCTAGCAAAAGGAAACATGCTTTCCTTAACTAGGTACCTTAAGAATGTCTTAAACATTTGATTAGTATCTGATGCATATTGTTAGTTTCAGTGGTATCAGAGCTACGTTCGGTCATTCACAGGGCGTAGCAAACTATTTCTTCTTGTCACCAACAATTTTATTAAGACTAGAAAATGAGGTCTCTGACTCAAACACAAAGGAGTACAGGTAGCTACACGGCCCGACTCTGTTTGAGTTAAAACCCAAAACTAAAAATGAGAGAGAGGAGTTCAGGTAACCTAACATTCTGGCCCTCTTAATTTCAAGTTCAACTAATGTAGTAAACCAATGGCAAATAAGGCTCGAGTTCAGATAGAGCACAAGTCCAGGCGATAAAAAAATTGAGACCTGTGGCCTCTGAGGCTCAACTTGAGTACAAGCCTAAGAAGACAAATGCAACTACTAGAGCAAGAATGAGTCCATGTCAAAATTCTTCTACAAGAACGACAAGGAGACTCATAGTAACTAAGAAGCAAGAGTGATGACAAGGAGACTCACACGCAACTAAATAACAAAAGTGGTCCTTGTTAGAAGTCTTTAACAAGACAAACAAGGAAGATCACAAACGCAACTAAGGAGTGAAAATGATTCTCGTCAAAAGCCTTCAATAATGATGAGAAAGAGTTAAATATCAATCATTGTGACAAGTAGTGTGACAAAATAGAATCACGATGGAGGTAATGCTTTTCAAAATAGAATATATTACACAAGAGTATCAATAGAGGAGGAGATAGTTTCTCAAATTCACATTTGAACAATTATGGACTACACTTGGGGTTACAGAAATATGCATCAAGGAGGAGTGTTGAAATTGATGCACATTTCTAGAATATTCTAGCATAAATACATGACAATGTTTAGAGAAAACTAGAATAGTCTAAAGTTGCTACATGTTTCTAGAGTGTTCCAATGATTCTTAGATTTACTTATAGTCTAGAAAGTTCTATGTCAATGTAATGTAGAAAAGACCACAAGAGCCTAGATAGTTCTATTCTAGAAACATCCTTAAGCTCCTATAAATAGGCAAACATATGTGTAATTGTATTCAAGCCTTTAAGCCTTTAAGGTCCAATATCAATAGCAATGAAGGCTTCATTCTACTATTACCCTCCTCCTACAATAAATTGATTACTTATGTGTTGCCATGCTCCCATACTAACTCACACACTACTTGCTACTATCTTTCAACTATCAATCAGAAATGTTTACACTATCCAACTACATTCTAAACTATCACTACTACCTCAAATACCAACACATATGAAATAACATTCATTACAAAAGATTAATTCCTTAAATAAATCTCTAACACCAAATATTTGTCTCTAACAATCCTTTGGGTACCTCAAACAACTAAAACAAAACTAAAGCAACTATCTTAGAATACCATATGAACAACAACCTGGGCATCTTAACAACCCATTCTCATTACAATGATGACATCTTTTCAATTCACCTTCTTCCTCATCAAACACTTTTCTACTACCATTGCAATTCAAGCAAGGAACAAACCTTGCATCTCCACATACCTCACACACTAACCCACACTCCTTTATTGGTAAACCTTTCAACAGTTTTTCCAATTCACCAGACTCATTTAACAACTTGAATTCTTCCGCATTTCCCACGTGTTTCTCTCTGATAAATACTTGTGGCAAACTTACTACTTTCCCTCCAACTGCATTCTGCAACTCCTTCCTATAAGATGAGTCCATAGATATGTCCTTTTCATCTACAACGACTCCGAATCCCTTCAATATCATCCTAACTGAACAACAATCTTCGTAGGTCTTGCGGATACCTCTTAAATAACTTGTAAAATATAAAACTACTCTATCTTTAGCATTGGAAAATTTACAACTACTAGATATATTGTTATTGCTTCCTGATTTTCTTGATAACATCGCTCTCCGGTAACTGAAAACAACATTTGGATCTAATTTCGTAAGCAAAGCTTCCTTGGATAAATGCTGGCAAAGTGGTTTCTTGTTCGGTGATAATAAGGAAGATGAAAAGTTTTTCTCCATCACAGTTTAATTCTGGGGTGTCAAAATCGGAATCATCATCGTCGTCGTCATCATCATCATTGTCATCATCATCAAGGCCATCCATGAGCTCCCAAGTGTTTATGACAGAGTCAGGGGTGAATGACTCTATTTGGTGCTCACCATGAGAGTCATTATTAGAGTTAAAGTTGAAAACATTATGGTGAATATGGAGAAGAGAACCATAGGTTGTTGAGGTAAGGGAGACAAGGTGGTGAGTATCACCTTTTTTTGTAGGAGGATGATGGACAATAGGTATTGGGAGAGACAAAGATTTTTGTGAACAACAAGAGTGGTCGTCAGAGTTTTTAGCAACTATGCTAAGGTTTTTTGAGACCGAACAACCCATGAATAGATTTTTACGTGTGTCTTGGGAGAGATTGTGTTAAGGTTTTTGTTGTTGGAGAGGATGACATAAAGAAAAAATTGTTGGGTGAATAGGGGGTTTGAAACTTGAGTTGTGATTAACGGTGTGTAATAAGATAGATCCATAAAAATCGATATTAGGACATATAAACATTTGTTTTCTTAAATTTATCTATGAGGGAGAAATTTGTGGAGGACTAGTGAGTGGAGCAAAATGGTCAGAGCATTATTATAAGATTTCTGTTAGATTAGATTTGCGTGTGTTTTTTTTAGCTAAGATAGGATTAAGCATCCTTTTAGGGAGAACTTTCTTTACATTAAGTTGTGTTTACTTTATGCATGTATTTAAATTATGTTTGGAAAATTAATAAATACAAGTATACAACTAGTTAGGTAAACCGATTATATCAGGGGTGTTCAAAATCAAACCGACCAAGTAGAAAACTATAAAATTGAACCGAATCATATCGAAACTTCTAAAAAACCGTATTTGATTCAGATATTACAAAATCTTACTGACCAATATATATTTCTTTAATTTTTTATAGAAATCAACTCGTATTATTTGTATATTTTATCATATTTTTTGTATAGTTTTTATTTATATATTATAAAAAACAAAATATTATTTAGGCTTAAATGCATCTTTGGTCCCTGTAAGTTAGCGAGTTTTTGCTTTTCGTCCCTGTAAATTTTTTTCTGGGTCTGAGTCCTTATATTTTCACTTTCGCGTTTGTTTTAGTTCCTAAAATCAAAATCCGCAGGAAAACCTGCGGATTTTCCTGCAGATTTTGACTTTAGGGACTAAACCGCAAGAAAATGTAAGATATAGGGACTCATACCAACAAAAAAAACTTACAAGGACGAAAATAAAAAACTCGTTAACTTACCGGGACCAAAGGTGAATTTAAGCCTATTATTTATTTATAAATACTATTTTGACAAAATATATTTTATCATATTTTTGTATAATATTTATTTATGAGTGTAATTTCATGTATATCAATCTTTAGACCTAAGATAAAATTGTTAGACACATTTTTATGTATCAAATTATAAATTTATTTTGACAGTTATTAACTTTTTTATGGTAATGTATGAACGATTAAACACAAAATTATATTTTCTTCTATATGTATATGTATGGCTCGATATTTTTTTTTATAAAAAATCGATTCAACCCAAACCGCATTAGTTTGGTTCGGATTTATTTTTGAAAGTCAACCGAACCAAACCGAACCACACGTGTTTTTCTCTTGCGGTTCCAATAATTTTAGCGTCAAAACCACTCAAACTGCACTGCAAACACCTGATTATATTTAGGGCTCAAGTTGAAAGTATGAATATTTACAAAATCAATAAACTAATTTATTTGTTTGAATGAATAATTCACCGACAGTATAAAATTGAATGACAACCATATATCCTATCAAATCAGGTGGATTGGTTCCATTTCGGAAAGTTGTGATCATTCTTTTTTCAAATGTAAAGAGGTGGGTGTGGTTTGGAGAGAGATAGCGGTTTGGGTGGGAAAACCGATCGGAGGTTTGGATGAAGATTGCTATCAAAGCTTTATGGATTGGTTCCGCTTTTGTAAAGAAAAGAAAGTTAAGGAAGGTAAATGTGGGGTGTTATGGTTAGCCATTGTTTGGATTTTTTGATTATCTAGAAACGGCTTTTGTTTCCGCAACGAAGGTTGGGATGTTGATAATACGGTGTGGAAAATCAAGACTTTGTTATGGAAGTGGTCGTTTTTTGGAGAGATTACGCATCCAATATATAGTTTCTATGAGTTTACTAAAGACCCTTTGTTTTTTCTCTCATAGCTATTTTGGTTTGTAATTTCTTTTTGGCGGATTTTTGTTCTTTTCCATCCTCTGTGTAATCAGGTTTGAGAACCCTTTGTTCTCCTATATATTCCATCTTGCTTACACAAAAAAAAAATTGAAAATTTTATATTACTTACATAACACGGTATATTTTTATTGAATATTAATGTAAAACTTTTACATTGTCGGTGTACTTTTATTAAACTATTTAATTAAACTCAAATAAATTATGCCTTTATAATTTAAATTATTTATTAGTTTTGATTACAATTTTATTTTTCTATTTTTCATTTTTAGATTTTTTTACTTCATTTTAAACATTTGATTCATCCATCCCTCAAATGTAAGGTTTATTTATCCTTTTATTTATTTAATTTTTTGGATTTTAATCTTTCACTTTATTGAATTGTCATTTTTTATGATGTAGCATGATGAGTTTTTTGTAAAAAAACAACTACTCTTATTAATAAAAAAAGAAATTAAATTTGGTCGATATCGAAAATTTGGATAGCATACAGAAAATTTCAATGAGACATACATCAACATTTCCTTTCAACCATCCACTTTTAGGAGGTATCCATTGTTTTTCTTTTCCGATTTCATCTACTCCTTTCATCTTGCTATAACTTTTAACGTGCATTTATTTATGTATCGCTTATGTTCCAAGAGCGGTTCATCAGAGTATACAGGTAGCTCGTTTCATTCTCTTGGTCTCCACTATTCTCTTGTTTTTTTGCATGTTCTTTTACCTCTATGCAGGCTTCATTTTATCTTCTTTTGACACTTCCATGTCCACCCGCTCATTGTGAATAAAGTTGGACTTGAAATCAAGATAGCTCTGGTTTGCTGCATTAATCATATCCAAGACCTGTATATTCTTTTACTCAAAGCTAATTTTATTTCTTGGGCTCCATATTCCATCCAACATATCGACGAACATATCTAAAGCTATATAAATTTTACTTCTGCAACATTAGTGAAATTACTTGAGTGAATATTCTTGACATTTTTGCTTAGTTGTGAGCCAAACCACGCGCACATATTTAATCCACTTACATATCCTAAAGCAATGGTTTGTCGTATCTTTCCATGAGTTGCATCTAGCACAAATGATGTTAGTTGTTATCATTCCTCTTTTGCTCAAGTTCTCTTAAACATGGATAATTTTGTTGAGAATTGTAGGAGGAACTTACTTTCCCAAACTCTTTTCCATATGACCTTATCTTGGTTTATGTTGGAACATTCCCACTTCTTGTGTAACTTCCATTCTAGAATATTATAATTTATTATTCTGACAGTGTAGTGTGCTTCCCTGCTGGCCTTCCAGCTGAGACAATCCTCCTCTTCCAAATTTTGTAGTAGGATTTGAATGATATTATTCATGTCTCTAGGAATGAAGGAGAAATTCTGGTACTTCAGAATCAAGATGTCGAATGCGGTGTTAAGACATCTGTTCTGATTAGAACACATGAATAAGATAAACATAATGTTCAAACAAGGTTGGAAAATAATTGAACACACAAAATTGTTAAATTACAAATGCACTTAAAATTATGTTTAAAAATATATTTTATGAAATGCTAGTTAGACAAATCCATAGTTAATTTTTATTGAAAAACTAACAAAAATAGACATACCCAAATAATTGTAATGGGTAGTAAGAATTTGTCTTTTGTTAAAAGATAGAGTGGAACGCATTTTATATTATCATTATTTGTAAATAAATAATATTAAGACTTGTTATATTGTGTTTTAATTACATAAACAACAACTCTAGAACAGTAAAAGCGCAGATGCTTTTTCTAAGAATTTTACTTTCCTTGTAAATGGAGTAAAGTGCATAAGTACAGTCTAGTTGTGAGATTAAAACTTTAGTAGTGAAAAAGATTTGGATAAATCCAATTAAAGTGGAGGCGTAAGATTTTTTTTAAGCATATTTGCTTATCTTGTTCATGAGGTAAAGATATGAAATAGTAAAGGTTAAACAGCAAGCAAATAAACACAATTGCACCTAGAGTCGTTCATTATATTTATACTCATTTTGCAAGACCATTTTATCATATTACATTATGGCATCCGACACTCCTCTTGAAGTACAATTTGCTGAGCTTCTAGAGGCAAAGCAAATGCACCAAAACTCACGCCCCAAAATCCAAAAGGTTGCAGAGTCTATCCGAAATAGAAAAAATTTTGACAAGTATTTTTACTCACCCAGGTTTGTGTCAATAGGTCCCATCCATCATGACAATCCAAATCTCAAGTTAGGAGAGAACTATAAGCTTAGCTGGGCAGCAAAATACATCCAAAGCACCCAACAAAGTCCAGAATTCCTACACAAAAAGATTGCCGGTAACATTGATGAACTCAAGGGTCTTTATGCTGACGATGTTTTAGCGGAGTCTCTGAAAGGCTCCCGCAGCCTTGACAAAAAGCTGTCATGGCTGTTATTCGTGGATGGATGTTCTTTGCTGTATATTTTGGAGAATCTGAGGCTTTATCAACATGATAAACCAAAAGGCGGGAATACTCATGATGATCAAATCGGTGAACGGGAACATGTGAGTATTAAGGTTGATAATGAAGCGGAAAGTCATCTGAATATTAAGGTTGATCAACTTGTTCTTGTGATGATGGATGTGCTTTTGTTGGAGAATCAGCTTCCTTATCTAGTACTGAAGCTGTTGTGGAGAAATGACAACCAGAATGAATTGATAGTTACTATGAAGAATTATCTCAAAAATTATCATTGGGCCACACCAGAAAAGAAGACCTGGGCAGGCATTAAAGAGAGATTACCTAGCCCAGACAATGAAGAGACGAATGAGGCACCAACTCATCTTCTTGATCTTCAGCGTAAAATGATCCTCAAGGTAAAAATTTAGTCTTGTTATTTTATTATATATCATAAGTAAGATGATGAAATCGATTTGTTTTGTACTTAGATTGAAGACAAAAATGAAGCTGACGAGATGGAGAAGAAACAAAGTGGAATAAATTCAGAAGCACTTACTACATACAGGAACATACAAGATCTAAAAACAGTAGGAATAAAACTTATATCAAGCAGGACACGAAGTCCAACAGACGTAGATTTCTTGGAGAGTTGGTTTGGTGCGAAACTGACTCTTCCTGAGATTATTGTGGACGATACAACAGAGGTTTCTTTCCTGAACCTTATAGCGTATGAGATGTGTCCCGATTTTAAGACCGACTACGGGATATGTTCATATGTGGTTTTCATGGACTCGCTGATTGACCATCCTGAAGATGTGAAGGAGTTGAGATCAAAAGGTATTTTGCTGAATTCACTTGGGAGTGATGAGGAAGTTACTGCTCTTTTCAACGTCATAGGTGCTGACTTGGTACTTAACCCAGAAACATATTATGAAATTAAAGATAAAATGCACAAGCATTACCATCGTAAATGTAATATTTGGATAATTCAGAGTTATCACACTTGGTTTATCACTGGTTTCGTCACTGCATTTATGGCACTTGCTCTCACTTGCGTTCAAACATGGTTTTCAATTTTCCCGCGCGGTGGCTAGTTTATAAACCATGCATTGTTTGTTGTGGAATTGTCATCTTGTGTTGAACTTTTCTTTATCACTTCGTGAGTCTTCACTATAAGTATCTCATAAATAAAGAGTGCTTTTTGCTTTGTGTGTGTGACTCTTTTGTTTTTGTTTTTTTTTAAAAGGTGTGTGGTTGAATTAAAACATGTAATTTTCTTTATTTAAATTTGTTGGAATTAGACTCTCAAACCTTTGAGTAATTCTTTATCGTTAAAGATGACAATGAAGAAAATAAGAACAAAAGTAAGATTAGGGTTTGCGGAAATTAAAAGAGAAGAAAAAAGTATTTTCTACAGTTTCTCTCTACCCACAAACTATGGAAATTCTGTTATTCACTTGCAACTACAACTTCTATGAATACAAGTTATTGACTTGATTACAAATAATGAGGGTTACTCCCTATTTATAGATTTAGGTTAGCTTTCTCCCTAAGCCAAAGCCCAAAACTACAAAAGCCCAAAATACCTATTTTAGAACTAAATGAAATCTAATCTATTTTAAATCTAAATCAAATCTATCTAGATCTAAAACAAATTTATGTGTAACAAACTGTTACACACTTCGACACACCTTGCGTTCGAGCAACAACCTGTTTCGACACAAGGAATTACAAATTATCACACCACCTAATTCATTGTGTCTAAGCTATCTACATTCATCATAGCTCTTAGTCTTCTGAATATTTCAACCAGCACTCCCTTCGTCATGATATCTACAATCTGATTCTCAATTCTGCAGTGTTCCTAATTCATCTTCCCTTTAGCTATCTGCTCTCGAAGATAGTGGAACCTCATTTCGATGTGCTTGCTTCGACCATGTGCTATCGAGTTCTTCGCCAAATTAATAGCTGACATGCTGTCGATCTTCATGGTAATTGCTCCATGATCTTTACCTGTTATCTCTTCGACCAAGTTCACCATCCATGTTGCTTGACATGCACAAAGAGAAACAGCTATGTACTCTGCTTCGCATGATGATAATGTCACTACTGGTTCTTTTCTCGAACTCCAAGCAATTGGTGCACCACCTAGCATAAACACATAACCATCTGTGGATTTTCGATCCTCAGCATCATTACACCAACTCGAGTCGGTGTAACCCACTAATTTGCATTCTTTTCCCTCATCAGCTGCAGGAAATAGAATGCCATAGTCGAGAGTTCCTTTCAGATACCTCAGTATCCTCTTCGCCGCTGCTAGGTGTGATACCTTTGGCTTTTGCATGAATCTACTTATCATAACTACACTATATGCTAAGTCAGGCCTTGTGTGACAAAGGTATCTCAATGACCCAATAAGTCTTCTGTATTGAGTTGGGTCGACATCCTCTTCACCTGGGTTCTTCGACAGTTGCAATCTTGTTTCAGCAGGTGTCGAAGTCGAATTGCATTCTTCCATCTCAAATCTCTTGAGAATTTCACTTGCATATCTTCTTTGATGCATCATCAAGCCTCTACTACTCTTGTAGAATTCGATACCAAGGAAGTATGAAATTTGACCCAAATTCGACATTTTGAATTCCTTGCTAAGATCACCTTTGAAGCCTTCGGTCTCTTTCTTGCAGCTACCTGTTATTAACAAGTCATCGACATAGAGACATAGTATAAGAAATTCACTCTTGCTTCTTCTTACATATACCCCATGTTCAGTTGTGCACTTCACAAATTCTTTCTCCCTTAGGAAGCTGTCGATCTTCTTATTCCAAGCTCGTGGAGCTTGCTTCAGTCCATACAGGGCTTTATGCAGCCTGCATACTTTTCTCTCTTCGCCATGTTTCACAAACCCGACTGTTTGTGCAACATAGACTTCTTCATCCAAGGGTCCATTCAGGAATGTACATTTAACGTCCATCTGACACATGTGCCACTTGTTCATGTTCGCCATACCAACAACCAACCTGATCGTTTCGATCCTGGAAACAGGTGCAAAAACCTCATCGAAGTCAATTCCTTCCTTTTGAAGAAATCCTTTCGCCACAAGCCTTACCTTGTGTCGAGTCACTTCACCTTTGGGATTACACTTCACCTTGTATACCCACTTCACATCAATTGCCTTCTTTCCATGTGGCAATTCGACAAGTGACCAAGTATTGTTGTCTTCGATGGACTTCAATTTTTCATTCATAGCTTTTACCCACTTTGAATCCTTCAATGCCTCAGTTGTATTGACAGGTTCGACATCTGCATAGAAAGCATAATGTACCAGCTCACATTCATCATTTACTACATCATATGATGTAATCACACATTCTTGCAACCTTGCAGACATGTGTCTTGTTCTCTGAGGTCTTCCTGGGCCTGCATCACCTCTGACTTCTTCTTGTCGAACTTCTTCTCTTTCGACTTCAGTAGATGGTTCGCCATAAAGAATTCTCACTGAATCCTTCTTGTCATTTTCAGTCCAATCCCATTCTTTAAGCTCATCTATGATCACGTCCCTGCTGATCACTACTTGCTTGTTCACTGGGTCTAACAACTTGTATCCTCCAGTCGAATGATATCCTATAAGTATCACTTGACTCGACTTGTCATCAAGTTTTCTTCTCAACTGATCTGGCACATGTCTATGTGCTATAGATCCAAATACCTTCAGATGGCTCAAGCTAGGTTTCACACCTGACCAACATTCTTCTGGAATAATTCCTTCTAGCTTCTACGTCGGACATCTGTTTAGAATGTATGTTGCAGTCGACACTGCTTCTGCCCAAAATTATTTAGGTAAATGCTTTCCTTTCAACATACTTCTCACCATATTCATGATGGTTCGATTCTTCCTTTCTGCAGTTCCATTCTGCTGTGGAGTGTAGCGTGACACCACCTCATGCATAGTCCCTTCTTTCTCCCATAACATGTCGAAGTCTTTCGACACATATTCTCCACCACCATCAGTTCTCAAAACTTTGAGCATTTGACCACTTTGTCTTTCGACCATAGATTTGAACTTGACAAATACCTCGATCACTTCACTTTTCTTCTTAATCAGATAAGTCCATAGTTTTCGACTGAAATCATCTATGAATGTAACAAAGTATTTGTTACCTCCATTCGAATCCACCTGGATTGGTCCACATACATTAGAGTATATGACATCAAGGATTGCCTTCGACTTGCTTCCTGCATCCTTGCTGAAGCTATTCTTGTGCTGCTTCGCCTGCACACATTCCTAACATACCTCGTTTGGATTATCGATTTCTAGCAGTCCTGAAACCATATTCTTTCTTTTCAACTCTCTGATGTCATTGAAGTTGAGATGGCCTAGTCGATAGTGCCATATCCATTCATCTCTGCTAGCTGCAGTTGCAAGGCACTCGTGCTCCATCACATTGAGTTCGATCTTGAAGGATCTATTCTGTGACATAGGAGCCTTCAAGATTAACCTCCCACTTGCATCGACAATTGTCATCATCTTGTATTCGATCGAAACCTTGTAGTTCTTTTCGACCAACTGCCCAATGCTGAGTAAGTTGCTCTTCATGCCTGGTATGTACAACACATTGGAAATTACTGACCTCTTTCCATCTTTCCTCGTAATCATTACATCACCAATACCTTCAGCTGCTAAAGTATTGTCATTTGCAAATTTCACCATGTTCTTCATTGAGGGTTTTATGTTGACAAACCAATCTTTTCTTCCAGACATATGTGATGAGCATCCTGAATCCAAGTACCATTGGTCCTTGAATTTATCTTCATCTTTTGTCATGACCATCAGCAACATCTCTTCTTCTTCTTGTTTTGCAAGCTTTGCATCACTTTCTTGACTTTTATTCTTTTCTGGACAAGCTGTCGAATAGTGACCATACTTCTGACAGTTGAAACATTGAATGTGACTCTTGTCAGGCTTTCGACCACTACCTCTTCCTCTACCTGCAACACCACCTCTTTGGTTGCCTTGGTAAGAGGGCTTTCTCAGATTCGACCAATTTCCTTCTTGCTGATTTTGACCAGTCGAATTGTTGTAGCCACCTCTACCTTTATTTCCAGTCCAGCTTCCTTTACCTTTCTTTTTGTTTGCTAACTGAGCCTGCAGAGCCACATCGCTTTTCGACTTTCCTGCAGCTCTTTCAGCCATTCTTTGTTCATGAGATTCAAGCGTCCCTTGAAGCTCTTCTTTTGTCAATTTTGACAAGTCCTTCGACTCTTCTATGGTGTTTGCTGGAGATTTCGTTTAGAGAAAATATTCTTTGAAGGATTAGAGTTCGAAGAAGAATGGTTTCTGATGACCATTTCTGAGAATAAAAATGGCTACTGATGGCCATGATTCGAGGATGTTGTTTAAGTTGAAATAAAGATAATGGGAATTGGAGCTAATTCGAAGTGAATTGTCTTTAAGACTTAAGCGTTTTTGCAAAATACGAAGGGTACTGAAGCTTGGCGTATTTTCGTAGCATTCTCGGTTTTGATCACGTTGCCACGTATCGAAAGAGGATTCAGGCGGGAAGATTTGAATTTCGAAATAGTCTGTGTAACCGAATAAGGACAGATGGCATCCCAGGGATTCAAAGCGTATGCGTGTGAGCAACGTGGCATTTCATTAGTGTAGGACCGTTAGGGTCGAAATTAGTATAAATAAGGGTCTTAATGTTAGGATTTCGGGTGTTCATTTTGTACAAATCACTCACAAATTACTCAAGTATCAAGCGTTAAGAGAACGAGTTCGCTGTACGTATGACACCAACACCAATTTAAATACATGTGTATTCATCTTTATGCAAGTATATATCTTTTCAATATTTTTCTATCTTTCGTTACTTTCCAGCCATTTACATTCCTGCAACTTTTAAAAGGAGACACAATTATAACATCAATGAAGATATTCAGGAATAACGCTTCTATCTATTAAGCATGGGATCATTCAGGTATTACCCTTATACAACCCAACACATTGTCATTGCTATGACCCATTGCATACATATTATAGAAGTTCATCATTTCAATTTATTTCTAATTCTTCTATTTCTATTGTTTTCAGATTATTTTGTTACACTACAACATCCACTTTCATCTATGGTTGAAGTACTCCTGACACATTTCTTAATATTCCATATCCATGTTTATTTTGTATTTATACATTTCTTTAGTATATTTATAACACATTATTCTGATTTTATTTTAATAACAATATATATATATATATATATATATATATATATATATATATATATATATATATATATATATACACTTTATTATATCGTTCTTAAACTTTACATTGCTCTTCTAAACTTTTAAACTTTATTTTACATTTTTCGTTTGTTTTACATCTTAAGTTTTGTTATACTCGTACGAATGCACGGGTCTTCTACTATTATCTTAGCGAAAAAAGAAGAGAACTATTATAGAGATTAAGCGAAATTATATGGATTTTTTTTTAATGAAACTTTCAACATATTATAAACCTTATGCATTGTGTTATTGTTGTTGTTATTCTGCACTCATATACTTGTTTAACAAGTTGAATCAATTATTCTAACATTTATCTCCTCAAAACATTTCATAAGACAACAAATATCTTAGCAAAAAAAAAGAAAAAAAGAAGAGAACTATTATAAAGATTAAGGAAAATTATATGGAATTTTTTTAATGAACTATTTTATGTTTTGGTGAAGATGAACATAATTTTTAAATTACAAATGCACTTAAAATTAAGTTTAAAATTATATTTTATCAAATGCTAGTTTGACAAATCCATTAATTTTTATTGAAAGACTAACAAAAATAAACATTCCCAAATAATTGTAATTGGTAGTAAGAATCCGTCTTTTGTTAAAATATAGAGTGCACTGCATTTTATATTATCATTGTTTTTAAATAGATAATATTAAGAGTTGTAATACTGTGTTTTAATTAGATAAACAACTCTAGAACAGTAAAAGAGCATGTCCTTTATCTAAGAATTTTACTTTCCTTCTAAATGGAGTAAAGTGCACAAGTACAACTAGTTGTGAGATTAAAACTTTAGTAGTGAAGAAGATTTGGATAAATCCAATTAAAGTGGAGGCGTAAGATCTTTTTTTAAGCATAATTACTTATCTTGTTCATGAGGTAAAGATATAAAATAGTAAAGGTTAAACAGCAGAAGTAAACAGACACAATTGCACCTAGAGTCGTTCATTATATATATACTCACTTTGCAAGACCATTTTATCATATTACATTATGGCATCCCACACTCCTCTTGAAGTGAAATTTGCTGAGCTTGAAAAAGCAGAGCAAATGCACCAAAACTCACGCCCCAAAATCCAAAGGGTTGCAGCATATCTCCGAAATAGAAAAAATATTGACAAGCAATACTCACCCAAGTTGCTGTCAATAGGTCCAATCCATCATGACAATCCAAACCTCAAGTTAGGAGAGAACTATAAGCTTACCTGGGCAGTAAAATACATCCAAAGCACCCAACAAACTCGAGAATATCTACACCAAAAGATTGCCGACAACATTAATGAACTCAAGGGTCTTTATACCGACGATGTTTTAGCTTTAGCCAATACTGCGGCGTCTCTAAAAGACTTCCACAGCCTTGAAGAAAAGCTGTCATGGCTGTTGTTCGTGGATGGATGTTCTTTGCTGTATATTTTGGAGAAGCTGAGGCTTTCTCAAACTGATAAACCAAAAAATGAGAATCCTGCTGATCAACATGATAAACAAAAAGACAGGAATACTAATGCTGATCAAATTGGTGAACAGGAACACGCGAGTATTAATGTTGATGATAAGACTGATGATAAGGTTGATGATGAAGCGGAAGGTCATCTGAATATTAAGGTAGATCAACTTGTTCTTGTGATGATGGATGTGCTTTTATTGGAGAATCAGCTTCCTTATCGAGTACTGAACCTGTTGTGGAAAAATGACGACGAGAATTTGATAGATACTATGAAGGATTTTCTCAAAAATTATCATTGGACCCCACCGGACAAGAAGTCCTGGAGGTTTCCAGATAACTTGATACCAGATAAATTGATACCAGATAAATTGAAAGATGCTACTAAGACAAAACAAAAAACTGCAGTGGACAATAAGACGACCGGGAGGAGCCCACCAACTCATCTTCTTGATCTTCAGCGTAAAATGATCCTCAAGGTAAAATTTTAGTCTTGTTATTTTATTATATATCATAAGTAAGATGATGAAATCCATTTGTTTTGTACTTAGATTGAAGACAAAAATGAAGCTGACGAGATGGAGAAGAAACAAAGTGGAATAAATTCAGAAGCACTTACAAGATCTAAAAACAGTAGGAATAAAACTTATATCAAGCAGGACACGAAGTCCAACAGACGTAGATTTCTTGCAGAGTTGGTTTGGTGCGAAACTGACTCTTCGTGAGATTATTGTGGACGATACAACAGAGGTTTCTTTCCTGAACCTGATTGCGTATGAGATGTGTCCCGATTTTAAGAACAACTACGGAATATGTTCATATGTGGTTTTCATGGACTTGCTGATTGACCATCCTGAAGATGTCAAGGAATTGAGATCAAAAGGTATTTTGCTGAATTCACTTGGGAGTGATGAGGAAGTTTCTGAGCTTTTCAACGTCATAAGTACTGACTTGGTACATAACCAAGAAACATATCATGAAGTTAAAGCTAAAATACACAGGCATTACAGTAACAGATGTAATGTTTGGATAACGCAGGGTTATCATACTTATTTCGGCAATCCTTGGGCTATCACTGGTTTTGTCGCTGCACTTATTGCACTTGGTCTCACTTGCGTTCAAACATGGTTTTCCATTTTCCCGCGTGGTGACTAGCTTATAAACATGGTTTGTTGTGTGGAATTGTCATCTTGTCAGGAAACTAGTCTACTTCACTTCTCAGAGGATTGTGTTGAACTTTTCTTTATCACTTCGTGAGTCTTCACTATGAGTATGTATCTCATAAAAAAAAGAGTGCCTTTTGCTTTGTGTGTGCGATTGTTTGTTTTTCATTTTTTAAGAGGTGTGTGATTGAATTGAAACATCTAGTTTTCTTTATTCAAAATATTGTTCTGATTAATGATTTAAGTGTTTCTATATTGCTGTTATTGTTTAATCATGTATTCATATATACATTAATAAGTGAATAACTAACGGTGGCAAAATGAATGGATTTGATGGATATATGGATTGGATGGTTAATGGATAGACCAAACCAATCTATTAATACAATACCAATTCACTAAGCTCTCTTAATAAAAATCCAATCTAATTCGTTAATTAAAAAATAAAATTCATTCAATTCATCCATTAATATATTTGTAATGGATGGATATCCATCCATCCAAAAAATAATTAAAATTTTCTTTTCTAAATATTAAGAAAAATAATTCAAATATTCTAAAATATTTTTTAAATTTCATAAAAATATTTAATATTCTAAAATATTTTTCGTTTTTCCAAAAAAACTCAAATTTTCTGAAAAAAAAACTCGATTTTTTCAATTTTTCAATAAAACTCGATTTTTTGTTTTTCTAAAAAAAGACTCGAACTGTCAATTTTCCGAAAAAAACTCGGAATTTTGGTTTTCCCGAAAAAACTCGATTTTTTGTTTTTTTCGAAAAACCTAGATTCTTCGTTTTTCCAAACAAAAAAAAACTCTATTTTTCTATTTTTCTGAAAAAACATGATTTTTCGTTTTTCCAAAAAAAAACTCTATTTTTTCGTTTTTCCAAAAAAAAAACTCGACTTTTTTGTTTTTCTGAAAAAACTCAACTTTTTCGTTTTAAAAAAAAACTCGATTTTTTCGTTTTTCTGAAAAAACTTAATTTTTCGAAAAACCTCGCTTTTCGTTATTCCGAAAAAAAACTCGATTTTTCGTTTTTTCGAAAAACCTCGCTTTTGTTATTCTGAAAAAAACTCGATTTTTTGTTTTTCTGAAAAAACCCGACTTTTCGTTTTTCTGAAGAAAAAAACTCAACTTTTCTCGTTTTTCTGAAAAAAACTTGACTTTTTTGTTTTTAAAAAAAAACTCGATTTTTTCATTTTTCTGAAAAAACTCGATTTTTTCGTTTTTTCAAAAAAGCTCTATTTTTTTGAAAAAAACTCGATATTTAATTTTTTTGAAGAAACTCGATTTTTTGTTTTTTCGAAAAATTTCAATTTTTTGTATTTTCAAATTTTATTATTTTTAAAAAAAAAACTATTTTTATTATTTTTTTAAAAATAATTTAATGAATTTAAAGTATAAAATAAAAATAATCAATTGCATTATCAAAATGTGTTGGATGGATTGGATTCATCCATGTATATATGTGGATGTATTTAATTCATCCATTAACTTATTTTTTATGTGGTGGATGGATTGAATTAATTTTTTTAAATGGATGGAATGAATTTTAGCTTAATAATCTAATTGCCACCCCTACCGGTTAATTTTGGATGGTTTAATATGCAGTGTACTATCAGTTAAAGTTTTGTATGCAGTTTATTACTAGATTGACGAAGCAATCAATAATAGTTTGAATGTAAAGCAATATAATATTAGTATGAATGTAAAGCAATATATGGTTTTGTTTAGGGGGACAACTTCGTTATCCTACTAAAAATATAAGGTAATTTTACTCATCTGATTTGTTTTAATTAGATTGGTCTAAAAATTGTACACATGTAATATGATTAAAATTAACATTGTATTGACATTCACCATTGGTCATTGACATATACTCATATTATATATATATATATATATATATATATATATATATATATATATATATATATATATATATATATATATATATATATATATATATATATATATATATATATATATATATATATATATGTTCATATTATCATTAAAATTAACATTGTATTGACATTCACCATTGGTCATTGACATATACTCATATACTCATATTATATATATTCATATTATAGTTAACGTTTTTTCTATTTTCTGTAACTTTTATTTCTGGAACATTTTAACTCTCTATTATATAAAGAGGTAATTTGATTGTGTGTAGCTCTTTTGTAATTAATACCATCACTTATTAAAAAAAAATATTACATTTAACATAAAAACTAACAGGTGTAGAAAAATATTATTTATGTATTTATTTTATTTTTATAATTAATATTTTTTTCAAAAAAATCCTAATAAAATTATTTTAAATATTAGTAACAAATTAGTAAAAAAAATTAATAACTTGAGCAAAGTTAATATTCATATAATTATTTTTGTAAGTTCTTAAATTGTTTTTAATAACAATTTGATCCAAGACATTTGTAGTTTAGTACTAAAGATTCCAAAGATGCGAGAAAGGTAGCAGTGATGATTTGGGTGTTGTGTAATAATAGAAATAATTGGATCTGAAATGAAGAGAAAAAAGATGCTAACCACTTAGGAGCGCAAGGATATCATGTATGGCAAGAGTGGTTCTTGGCCCAAGGATCAACAGGTACCGACACTATTCGAGCCCACCACCAGAGTGTTTGGCAACCACCTCAACCGGGTTGGTTGAAATGCAATGTATCTCAGGGTTTAATGAGAGTCTGGGTACGACTAATGGAGGGTGGTGTGTTAGAGACGGTGTTGGGAGTTTTGTTGTGGCGGGTACATCGTGGAAGAGTGGCAGATTCTTTATTGTTGAAGCAGACGCAATAGCTTTGAAGGAAGCAATCGAAGGAGCAATCAACTTAAACTTGAAGCACATTATTTTTGAAAGTAATTCCTAAATTGTGGTTCAAGCAACTCATGCTACTCCATCTGGTAACTCTGAATATAGTATGATTATTAATAGTATTCAAAATATGTTAGTTTCTCGAAATAACTTTGAGGTCAAGTTTATTAAGCATCAAGCAAATTGTGTTGTTCATAGCCTTGTTAGGGCGGCCAATTCTTGGTCTCGACGCGCTGTTCTTTATTCGATCCTTCCTTGTATTAAAAAATATTTTTTAAAGATATGAATTGATTTTGCTTTCGTCAAAAAAAATAATTTTTTTAATTATATTTATTTGTTGACAACTAAGGTTAGAATTCTTTTAAGTTCCTCACTGATAAAGCAGAAAAAATATATCGTTTGATTTCTTGAACAAAAAGATTTATTATAAACAAAAAGATATAAAATATACACACATTCTCACACAATTTAACCTTCTTTCTCTATTTATGTTATGTATTATTTATACAAAAAAAAAATTAACCGAACAATACTCATTCTTATGCAGTCCTCTGATGAGTTGTTTGTGGGTTCCATGATTGAAATGTGCATTGTGTTTTTGTGGGTACTAATTCATATCAAGATTATTGTGTGTTTTGGTACAATATGAAAAAACATACATATCTCTCACACCACAAGTTTTGACAATTTTACTTGCAACCCCAAATTATATCCTGCATCCTCCATATTTCATTAATCCAGAAATGTTTTTCGGAAATGGGACAATTTTTCCGAGCAAAATTTTCAATAGAGTTGATAAAAATTTGGGTAGTGCATTTGAAATTTTCGGTATTGGTAAATTCTCACCGGAAATTTCAAATTTATCATTGAATACCAAAAATTTGTGGTATACTGAAATTTTCAGTAATGTACACATTTGGAATTTTTCAACGATCAGAATTTTGCCTACATATTTGGAGGGTTCAGATTACACCGACAAATTTGTGTGGTCTAGAATGAATCACCATTTGCATAAATAGGGGCATATGTCATAAAGAAAGACATATAAATAATGTTTCTTCCTGAATTTCTGATTAAGGCAAAGTATATTTCAACGAAAACAACCCTCTTGTAGAATTCAAGCTTCCAGATGGTGCCACATCTCTCGCCACTTGACAGATAAGTTGAATGAGTTGGTGTCTGATACCGATAACAGAACGGTGAGAAAGATCGAGTTTCGCGAAGATTGGATTGATAGTAATGGAATGGTGAATGCAACCTGATTGACTTGAAGACCGATGAAGATGTCAAGGCCATGTGGAAATCATTTCGCCGTAGAATAACTAAAGGTCTGATCAAGTTGGATGTGCAGATAACAAGATCCTTCGACGATATAATGAAGACGTTGAAACGTCCATAATCATCTGGTAGTACCTAGGTTTTCATATTTAGTGTTTTTTAATTTATGTTTGTTGTATTGTTTTATGTTGTGTTCATCTTTCAATCATGTAATCCCTAAAACATTATATAATTAATAAGTATGGTGATAACAAGTCCGTGTCACAAAATATACATATAATACAAACAAAATATAATATGTCTACATATGCCTCCCACGTGCTATGTCTGTTTTCTTAGATAATCATGTAAAAACCTCTTCATCCGGGTTTACCAAACTCGTGAAGTTATCTACAAGAACAACAATCAACTAGAGGCGGCTATACTGCTCCCCTGCAGAAGGTGGAGGTGGTGGTGGCGGCATGTCGTCAGCTCGTACATCAACATCAGAAGCCCTAGCACCAGAAGACCCAGGAACATCAAAAGACCCTACAATCGGTGGTATGAGGCGAGGGTGTGATATACTATGATACCTCTCAAAGTAACCATCCTCGCACTGTGAAGGATGTTGTACCAAAAATGCCCTAACTGTAATCTCACGGGCAGAGATGATGATGTGGCTCCTCAACTGCATGAGACATCTCATCAACTGCTGAAAGAGCCTCCTCAACAACCACCTCCACACCGGGTACCTGTTCCTCCACATCGAGTACCTCCTCTACCACAGGGGGCACCTTTACAGTTAGCTCCTCCACAGCGGGTACAAGAACAATTGGCTCCTCCTCAAGTACCTGCTCATCCACAAGAACAGGTGCAGGTGCCGCCTCCGTAGTAGCAACACTAGATATCCAACGTCTGGGTGCGCGGTATTGCGTCTGCTCAGACAACCATTTTCAGTGAGAACCGGTAGGAGGATGTCTTCTAGCCCGTAGCTGGGAAGCCTCTGCCTCTGCCTCTACCTCATCCCTCCAGGCTTGAGCATCCGCTCTATCAATAAGCCTGCCTGCAACGGAACTGTCTCCTTCAATAGAAGAACATAGACTAAAATTTCCAATACCAGACTGTATGTATCGTGTAAATATATGGACTAATAAACAAATAAATTAAAATTTTATCAATCATACACTAGGAGGTCCACCATCCTATATCACAATTCAGAGGTTTTCCAATAGAAAGCATCATTCTCAACGGAATGTCATCAATCAGACTCCTGGAGGTTTGCCATCACCTTCTTAGATCTCAATTCACAACTGTCACACTTTAAAAGGTTTTCTCAACTAACTCTTTCCAACCGGCAACAACGTGTAAAACAAACTAAAAAACAGAGAAATTTAAACTTTTAAACAATAGAACTCTCGAAGGTCCACCGTCACCTTCCCCAATCACAATTCACAAGTGTCACATTAGAAAGGGTCCTTCTCAACTGACTCTTTTTAACCTTACACGAACACCAACTCAAATTTTCAACGTTGGACTGTCCTCAACATGGAAAACAAACTAACAAACATAACAATTCAAAAATTTCAGCAATCAGACTCCCAGAGATCCACCATCACATTTCTATATCACAATTCATAAGTGTCGCACTAGAGGGGTCCTTATTAAATAAGTATTCATGATCCATGAAGGACACCGACTAAAATTTCAACCTCGAACCATCCACAACGTGTAAAACAAACATAAAAATTTAAAAATTTAAACAATCAGACTTTTAGAAATCCACCATCACCTTCTGAGATCACAATTCAACACCATCACATTATAAAAGGTCCTTATTAGACAATAGTCATAAACTAATTAAGAGGACCAAGGTCCGTCGTGGAGAATTCAGAGTCAAAATTTATATTGACTTTCATTTGTCTTTGAAACAAAAGGTAATAAAATAAAATATAATCTTTAAACCATATTTCATTAATTTAAAATATTTAAATTGTATTTTATTATTTTTAAATATAATAAAATTTATACATATATATATATATATATATATATATATATATATATATATATATATATATATATATATGTATATATCTATATATATATATATATATATATATATAGTTTGATTAATTATTTAATTAATCAAATATAAATTAACATGATCAATTATTAATTAATTATACTATGGTCAATTATAAATAAACACTAATTATTGATTAAATATTATGAATAAGACATATTCTAAGAAGACTTCAAAATATACAAATACAATAACTCTAAGAAGTCATATATTCTTGCGCGCTTTTATAAATATGACATATTCTAAGAAAACTTCAAAATATACAATAACTCTAGGAAGTCTTATTTTATTATACTGAGATATATTATTCTCTAAATAATAGGAAACATCATAATTTAATGTTTATATCAATATTGAAAAGACACGATAATTCTTTAGCATTCAATAATATTGTATTATCTTATCTTCAATAGTCCATCTTTGTCAGGTCATCATATGAAAATACAAGTAAATATCAGTATTCCTATCAAGTATGATATTGTGTTATGAAAGTACTTATAATTAAATGTAATTACTATTTTTAGACCTATGTGGATATTCTATGACCTATAATTTAAAACTCATTAGTATAATCACTGTCCAAAAACTTATACACATGAGTAAGTCTTATGATATTTTGGATTATTGGAAGTTTAGCAATAGAATTTTTATATGCTTGGGCCATTCTTTATAACATATTTTTATTAACTTAAATATGTTACTCTCAATTCATCATTCGTTATATAAAATGCGAGTATTTAACATGTATGGTTTGTTTTCCCTATCGAATACAACTTATGCGGCTTTACAAATGGTATCAGAGCCATACATCTCCTAGTATGATGTGGTTCAGGGATGAACTAGGCGGAATATGGTGGGCATGTAACACCCGAGGCCAAAGAGGGTGGGGAACATGTAACACCCGAGGCTGAAGAGGGCGAGGAATGGCTGCTAAATTTATATAAAAATGAGAGGGATCCTGAGGCTATGCAGGGATGAGACTACGTTGTTGAAGGAAGGCTTATAAGGATAGCTTTGTACTATCTATACTAATAAGATACATTTTCTTTTAGGTAGCCTAACAAATAAGAACCCCATAGTTAAGGAGGCATGACTTTAAGTAGTATTTGAATGGTAGATCTTCTGGGAAGATTCCTAGAAAGTGTGCAAGTGAGGACAAAGAATTCTAAAAAGACCCATGAGTGTTTTGAGTCATAAATCCTGAAAGCAATCTGGGGAGTTACAAACCTCCCGCTCTTTAGCACAAGAGTTTTTCTCCCTCTTCAAGGCATATTTCACCACAGTAATCTGAGAGGTGAACTTTTTCAAAAAAAATCCTTCGATTTCTCAATAGACTTGTCTTTGGCCTCCAAAGACGTCTGCAACTTAGACACCCAGTCATCTAGAGTGGAGGGTGATCCATGGATATTTTTCTCTTCTTTGACCAAATAACATAACAATCTCTTCATGGAGGCCATACACTTTCTCTTGGAGACATGCTCGATCATGGGCGACCACATCATATTTCCCCTTCTAGATATCTCTATCCTTAGGGGGATTACCTAGAGGGAGGACACCTTCAAGACCCGCAACTTCCATTGACATCAAAGAAGTTCTACAAAACATATGGTAGGCGACCTCCGAAATCAATTCTATTTTCTCAGCATCAATGAAGTCGCCATCAATTAGTTATATATCCTAAGAGATGAGAAAGGAAAACATCGAGTAAAACCTAAAGGTAAAAACAAACAAAGGTCTTACGACCCAAAGAAAAGGGTAAGGGTGTCGGATACACAAGGAGAAGGGGTTAGCACTCCTCACGTCCGTCGTACTCAACGGGATTCACTCTTGTTAGTCTAAATCTATGGGTGTTATCTAAAAGTCTAAAGCTAAAGGGAAACACACTAAAAAAGGAAGAGAAAAGAAACTTGGGGAAAAGAAATAAATATATAAAAGAATGTGCTTGTTCAGGCTCCGCGACCCAATGCCTACGTATCTCTTTTGTGGAATCAGAGCAGCCGTAGTTCGGCTTACAAATTTTTGTATGTTTTTTGTGTTTTTTAAATGAATGATGTTAAACGTTCGCATTCCACTGCTGCTCGACCTTTGGAGACTTAAACAATTGTCGTGGAACGGAATTAACATGTTCTTAAAGGGAAAAGAAAATTGAATTGGTTGGTATTTTTTGATGTAGATAATGGTGAATTAAATCCCAATGCAAGGATACTCACTCTTCTCTGTTTTTTAAGAATCTGAAATTTATTAGGTATTTTAAGTGTTTTTTTGTTGGGTATTTTTTAAAGGGAAATGTAGATAGTTGTGAACTGAATCCCAATGCAAGGATGCTCACCGTTCTCTACTTTTGATATTTATTAAGTGTTTTAAAGGATGAAAATAAAATGAAAAAGAAAACTAAACAATAAAGTTAACCCTAAATAAGGAACAAATAAAAATAAGAGCAATAAACAAATTAACTATCTAACCAATTAATTAAAAATTGATTAAATTAATTAATCAAGTTAAGAAAAATCGATTAGTAAACTAATCAATTTTAATCAACAATAATCAACTAATTAAAGCAATATTTAATTAATTGTTTAAAAAGAACGAAGCATATACAAACAATGACCGAATAAGAGAAATAAAATCTAATTAAAATGTTTTTTGGATTTTTTTAAATAAAAATAAACATGTTTTTGGTATTTTTTCCATAATAGAAAATAAAACAAGTATTATAAAAAAGATTAAAATAAACACAAAATAAAAAGCAAAATGGGCTTAGAAACATAAACAAAATGGGGATGCTAACAAAAAATAAGGCGCTGGGCTTCTGGATGCAGGCCCAAAAAGTTAAAGCCATGAAGGGGTGTGCTGAACTTATGGGTGTGAACATGAAAACGAATTGGGCTGGGGGAAAGCAGGCCCATGAGAAAGAGATTCTACCAAGCGGAGCTACATGCATATGAACACCGAATGAGCCTAAACATATTCAGCCCAATAGCAATTAGTAGAAGAAAAAAAATAAAACCCTAGGTCAAAGAAGAGAAGGATTCGCCCCCAATGCCTCTCATCTCTGTTCACACTATGTTTTCTCTGCCTCTTCCCGCAATGCCTCTTCTTTCTCATAACAACAACAAAATCGATAACCAAGCCTCACCTCTCTCTCAATCAACGCTTTTTCTCTCTCACGCCTCTGCTCTCTCAGTCTCAGCATCACGATAAACACAACAACAAACTAAACCTCTCAATCTCAGTGTTTCTTTTTCTTAATCCTTCTTCCACTCTAACCAACATAGCAAATGTTCAAAACGGAGAAAGATGGCTTAACCACAAACAAAAGCAAACAATCCAATCATAGCAACAATGAGCATACCACGGTAATTCAAATCAAACAGAGATGAAAGTTATAACAAGCATGAAGGAGATCTAGAAAAGGAAACTAACCGACTCCGAACGTTCTCGAAGGGACGAATCCTCGATAATCTCGATTCTCTCTTTTTCTGCTTCGATTTTCCTCTGCTCTGCTACTGGTTTATTGTTAAATCGATGAAGATGCTCGGAATCTACAATTTTAGTCCAACGCGTTTTCGGTTGCGATTTGAAGATAAGTTGACTCGGCGAAGAATTGGAATCGGTGTTGTGCTGAGTTCTGATGAAGAGGCGAACCATTTTGAGTCACGAATCCTCGTGAATATTGTTGATGTTGGATTTGATACGAGTTTGCAGGTTGCGGTGATCCTGTTGTTCTGGTGAAAAATTTTGTGCAGGTTGAGGTTAGTTGAGGTCGTATTGTTGAAAAAATTGTTGGAAACTGAAGGTAATGGTGAGGTTACAATGTTATGGTTTTGATGAATCTTTTTGCAGATTTTGAATTGGTTTTTGATGAGTTTGGAGTATGATTTGTATTTAGGGAATAACGGTTTTCCCAAAGGTTGAGGGAATTATGAATGAAGTATGTTGTGAGTTTGCGGATGGAGGATACTGTATGAACTTTGGCAAATTACGATGCAATTTTCTTCCCCTTTTTCTATGTGAATGTAGTGTTTATTTATAGGCTAAGATTGGTGCAGATTGTGTGAGCAAAAGAGAGGGAAATTTTGTTGAAGTTGAGAGGGAAATTGTGCAAACCGTGTAAGGAACTTTGGTGATGCAAGTGAAAGGCTCTTGAGTATTTTGAACCATTGATTAATTTGAATAGGTGACTGAGATTGGATGTTAAAACTTGAATTTGCAAGTGGAATTTGGTTTTGAAATCTCCAGCAAAGTAGAAGCGTGAACTCTCTTTTTGGTGTGATAGTCATGACTTGCTTATGAATGTGGGACCTCTAGCAATTTTCCGAAAAAAAAGGAAATGATTAATAACAACTAAAATAAAAAAAGTAAAATAAAATAATATTAAAAAATAAATGGTTTTATATTTAAAAATTAATTTTAATTTCTAACAATAATTCAATTTAAAGGAAATACTTTGATTTTGAATTAAAGTTTAAAATTAAAACTAAAAGTTAATATAAAATCACCATGATTGTATTTTTTAAATTTTTTTAATAAAACCTAAGACTATGAAATTAAAATGAGGACAAAAGAACCTTAAACCTCAAATTGGAATGGACCCGAAATATTGACTTTGACATCGACTTCTTCGAATCATCGGGCACATCTCACTTTTTTCGATTCAGTCCCTGCATTACACACTAAAAGAGAAACAAAGACATATTTTTTGTAATTTTGATTAATGGTTAGTAAACATAAAGCATAATTAGATGAAATCATAGGGTAAAAATCAGGGTGCAACACCTAGGAACAAAAGCATAAGCCTCATGCAGAGTGTGGGGTGTGGGAGATTAGAAGACATCTAAAAAATTGAAGGGAGTATGCAAAGTCCCATAACCAAGGACAATGAGTCTCATTGGAGAAGAGTCGTATGGCTTGAACCTCTTACTCATAATTTCCCATGAGGGAGCATCTGAATCCCAGCCAATCTTGGTATTATTAATAGAGGCCAATGCCCAATCATTTGGCCCTTTGTTCGGCCCAACGGAGGAAGTCTAACCCCGGCCAAGAGGAGTCGAGGAAGATTGAGCTAGACATGGACCCCTAGCGCCACTTGAAAGTGTCCCCATTAGGTCCCCTATGGGAGCTGTTGTGGAAGAATCAGAAGGAGAGGAAGTGGTAACCCTCGTTCTCTACCATACTTTCTGCCTACCAAAGAGGTTTCTCATTGTGGCTATATCATTTGAAGCCATTATATCTAGATAAAGAAAATCAAAAGGAACAATATATATTAACTAAAGAGTTCTAGAAGTAAAAATAGGTCAACGTAAATTTTCTCTCCATACTGAAAATTTCCCTCCTCTCATTAGCACCAACTATGCCTATTATGGCCTCGGTGTCAATGGATCATTTCTTTTATATTAAGGGATCGACATGTGAAGGACCGACCTCATCCTAATAGCCTAGGCTCTCCCAGAAATCCTTAAAGTTTTCTTTCATTAATATCTCCTTTGGGGTTAGAGATTCTAGATGAACGAGTTAGGCATCAAGCCGTCGTTCGAAATGGGAAAAATCTAATTTTTTCAAGTCCGACCACCACATCTAGCTTTCCCCACCTAGGAGAAATCAGGCATATCAGCATTGTGCCTGAGGACCTTTTAGAAAATAAGGTGAGCCTCTGGGATCAGAGGGTGAAAAAAATTGATCCTTGAAATTCATCCAATTATTAAAAAAAGTCATTGAATTGCTTGACTCCTTACAGTAGCAAAATCAATCCTTGATTTTAAAGTTTGTATAAGGAAGTACGTTCCACGACAAAAAGGTGACGTAAAAGGTTCAAAGATGGCTTTAAACCCTATTACTCAGACTAAAATGGGAACACCTTAAAGAAAGTCCAAGCTATCAAATGCAATTAGGAAGGTGTGATCATTAAATTCTCCAGTACTCCCGCTTCAAATTCATTAAATGATAACCTGAAGTTCAACTGAGTGAATAAACACACACAAAAGGGAATAAAACACCTACCCAAGTTACTACACTTTCTCAGAATCCACGAGAATGGTTGTCTAGTCATGAACAAACCTATTTCTATGAGAGCATTTTCTACTTTGGCCCCGCTGTCAAAAATAGATATAGCTTTGAGAAATCCATGATCAACCCAATGATACATAGTCACATCAATCACATTAGGCTCAGTCGGATAACGATGTCAGTCAATCATGCCTGACACTTTGATAATTTCCATTTGACGCCTAACCTCAGCCTTCATAAGATTACGACCTTGCATAGTTCTATGTGTGTTAATAAAATGTTGAAGTATCTGTATATCCCGGGCGCAACTCCTAACAGAAGGCGGGGGGACAACAGATGAGATAGAATCATCGGTAATTCCCATGGGGACAAAAGTAATACTACCTAACCAAACATCGTCAACATACTTCTCATCATCCCTATCATAAAAGAGCTAGAAGATTCATCAGAAAAATCCTCACCAAAAATAATTATACTATAAACACTATGAGATTCAGAACTACAAGAAATAATCACCGGGTTTAAATGAGAGTGAGCATGCCTTTGAGGGTTGTTATTCAGGTCATTTTTTGGTTTTTATCCCCATCGATTATGAAAAGTTGCTACTAGAGGAGTCATTTCCCGAGTTAGCATATGGATAATTCATATTACTCGTAACAAAGATAAAGGATAGAAATTATCCTATAAAGGCCAATGTTCGTAGACGGTACCTGTAGTATAGATGGTCAAGGAAGAGAAAAAGCAAAGGGAGCAAAAGTCGAAGATGACTTAAGGAACACATTGCTCTATTGAGAAAGGAGGAGGTGTAACTAAAGGTTACCGGAAATGCAAAGAAGAGCACATTATTTCCTAAAATACCAAGTATAATTGAGTTAGTGGTGAAAGCGAAAACCCATTTACAAAGCCATGTGATTAGGGGTGTTCGCAGACCAGTTTGGTTAGGGTTTAGGGATTAGTTTAGATTGGATTTGCAAATTTCTACGATAAAGTCAAACCCAAACCAATTCGAGAAACAACATGTTAATTTAGGTTAGATTGATCGAATACATTAAAAGTAAATGGGAATTGTGGACCTCCGATTTTTTTAATCCCGGGCCATACCTCTGTTCTGTAGAGATACGTGAACTGACTCTTTTTTGTCGCTTAATGCTTTCGCATTTTTTTGAAAATTCACAGAGTCGCCACCGACCTTTTATTTTATCCAATTAAGGAAAGGTTTATAAAAGAAACAGAAAAAAGACCTTTAAGAAATTCTGGGTAAGGGGGTAGGTTATACAAAGGGAAGGTGTTAGCACCCTTTGTATCCATGGTTATCCATGGGCTCTTAAGTTTGCTTAGCTCACTTGTTTTTCGATCACTTTTCAATTGCTCTGAAATTGCTCATATGTGGTTTCAAATACTTTTGTAAATTGAATTTTGTAATGATCCGTGTGTGGATGTATACAAAATGCTTGTTTATCTTTCGAAAGATGTTTTGGAAAGAACGTTAACTTTGTAATAACCCGTGTTTGGATGTATACAAAGTATTGTCTTTTTTTGAAAGTTTTGAAAAATCAACAGTGTATGAGAATTTTGTTTGTTTTGATTTGAGCAAGCAAACTAGGAGGTCTACCCTGAGTTGTAAGGTCTTTATCCTATTTCCTTTAAAAATCTATCCTTTCACCGGATATAAAAGCAAGGTTCGATTTTGTACTCAAAACAGTGGAATTTTGACTTTGATTTTGAAAGGAATGAGAAGGGATTACCTTAAGAGGTGCAAGTGTGATTGTGATTGGATTCAGATATTTATCTTTGAAGTTAGTGATCTAACGGTTCAATTTTATCTTTGACATACACGCAGTTTATATGTGCTGGAAATTAAAATGCGGAAATGTAAAGTGCGGAAAGTAAATCTACGCTATTACATCGATTGTGCAGGAAACGTAAACTAGCCTATTTACATGAATTTGACATCCTATACATTTATCTAGGAATTTTAAATTGCAAGAAAAATAAAAGGCATGTTTTTTGGATTTTTTATGATTGGTTTTAATTATAATTAATGCATGATTAATTAAATTAAAATGAAGAAAAAGGATGAAAATAGATTTAAACCTAGAAATTAAGTTTAAAATATGTACAAAATATTTGTTAATTAATTTTAAAACAAAACTAATTTTTTTTGGAATTTTTGAAATTGATTGGAAATTGATTAAGCTAATTAATACATAATTATACAAATAATTATACAAATAATTAAAACTTAAAAAGAAAATTATTCAAAATATGTACAAAATTAGTTTATAATATATAAACAATATTTAACACAAAGAACAATTTTTTTTATGATTTTTTGATTGGTTAGAATAATTAAAAAGCCAATATATAAATATATACTAATTAATTATGTAAAATATTGAAATTTTGAAGAAAAATAAAATATTTTTATTTCAGAAAATAATATATTATTTTAGAAGTATAAAAATATTTTTTGTGTATTTTTTGGATTTTTAAAACTATTTTTAATTAATTTAACAAAGAAATTAAAACAAAATAGAAAATAAAATAGAAAATAAAAGGATACTGATCCTGTATGGAAATTAAATGAGGGAGTATGATATGCGTGCGTGTTCTGAGGCGTTGGATGAGTTGATGGATGGATCAGAAGGCCCAGATGGTGAGGGACCATAACACGTGGAACACCTGCAAAACACTGAATTCCAAGTCAGTTTAAAAAACACGCGCGCGCCTCCCAGCGAATCAGAGGGCGCCACGCATCATCTTCAACCTTCAGATGGGTTTTTACACCGTTCATTTGCAGGTGGTGTAAAAAACCCAATCTTTTACACCTGGTAATAATAGCGAATACAAGCAAACGTGAGTATAAATTTGGCGCGATGGTATGGTTGAGTTCGTATTGTTCATGCGAACTCAATGGTACTATTCAGAACCTGTAATTTTGCCTAATTTAGAAAACCCTAATTTTGGGATGAAGAACCCTAAAATGGTGGTTTCGTGTATACGCATCTAAAACTTAATTAAAGCTCCAGAAATGATCTACACCTCAAACCAAACTCAATAGTATGTCTACATCTTGTTAAACATGTGTGAATAGCCAGATACGAATTGATTTTAGTTTGAACAATTTTTGACCTGTGTAGCTCGATTCAGTGAGCTTCAAGGCTTGTAATTGATTGAGATAGTTTCAGTGATGTTCAAGGAAGGTGTATGAATGCTTAGTTTGTATTGAAATGAGCAGAAATTACAAATTCGAATTTGAGTTTTCTTTGAATTTTTTCAAGTGATTACAAAGGTGTTATGCTTAGCTTTTTTCTGAACTTGTCTCCCCTCTTGTTGCTGAACTAAGATAGCTTATTTATAAGCCATATGTGCTTAGAATTGAAGCTAATATGTAGCTAGTTGCCTTTGTTGAAATCTTGCATTCTTTAATATTAAAAAAAGCTTGAATTCTTGACCAAGTCACCTTGCCTTCAATGCACCTGCCTTGCCCTTTACTTCTCTGCAGAAAGATGAAGATTCTTTGGGGTGAGTCATGCTTGATTTGTAAGCTACCATTTATCCATGCATTTTCCTTTTAATTTTAATCTTAAAGTAAGATAAAATCATGCAAAAAATGGATAAAAAAAAGGTATGGGCTTAGTCTTGGTCGTGGGAGGCCCATAGTAACATGGAAATGATGTTTGAATGCTGAAAACTTGGCCCCATTTGGAAAAAATGCCATTTTGAACAATGTTGATTTCATGTATTTTCCCAAAATTTAGCCAACTTCAACAAGGTGTAAATCCTTCAATTTTTGTCATATGAAGGAGATCTTGCACTTTTTGGAAACCTCAAAGAGTTCTCTAACCAATGCCTTTGGTCTCATGTCAAAATGATTTTTGAAGCTCCTTGTGTGTCCTTTTGAAAAAAGTGTCTTTTTGTTGACTTTGAAAATGACCTGTAATGTCTTTGATCATATTTTTCAAATGGTGAATCCAATGACCATGGGATCAATGGCATTTGAAAGATAATTGAATTTCCTTCAAAACAAGCTTTGGTTTGAATTTTTTGGATGAAGGATGAGAGAGTTATGATCAGTCAAAGTTGAGTTGACTTTTCAGGCAAAAACCCTAATTTTGAATCTTAGGGTTTTGTTGATTTTTGATCTTTCCTTGATGAATTATGATCATCCAATGATCAAATGATGAATCCTTTGACAAAATATGGACTTTGACAAAAAATTTCATTTTTGACTGTCTGTTGACTTTTTTGGTCAAACGGGTCGTCTGTTGACTGTTTGAGCTGCTGACGGTGCGTCTGAGTGAATTGAAGTTTGAAAATTTGTATGATGGTACTTTGAGATATATGGATGTGTATGAAATCCATTTGAGCTCTCAAAAACTTGTTGCTCCTGTAAAAACAAGAAAAACCCTGATTAGGGACTGTTTGTGTAGGAGACAGTTAAGCGTACCTGATTTTTATGCAGTGTTGAGTCTCTGCTAATCGCGTGATATTCAGAAGACTTCTAGAACAAAAATCTTGGAATTTTGAATTGTGAAAGATTGATTTGATTGATGGTACAAAACACTGAGAATTGTACTGCCAGCAGTTTGGCTGTCAACTGACTGTTCAGGTATTGATGTAGCAGTTAGAGTGAAAAATCAACAGTCAAAGTTAATTTTCTTTTTTGTTGTTTTTTTGTTTTATGTGAAAAATGAAAGTTTATTTACTTGACTTGTTAGAAAAACACAGACGTAATAAATAACTAATATTTACGGTATGCGGGCAAAATTACCGATAATAACCCTGAAAATCATTTAATGCACAGAAATAGGAATATTTGACTGGCAGAAAACACACAAAATATTATCTTAGTAATTAAGCAATATTATGACAAATAGTACAACATTTAATACTGACAGTACAAATATCACATACTATATTGAACAGTACGACGAATAAACGGTACATTTAAGAAATAAGAAATACGGCAAATTTTAAGAATGACGATTAATGACCCATGCTATGAACAATAACATGTAGATGATTGGGAGTGCAACCATTGCAGGTCCACACTCTTCAGGACTATGCAGGCAGAAGAAAGTCATGATCACCGTAGCAATGGTGATGACTGTAAGAAACAGTGTCTCTATCCACTTTGCCATTCTTGTCAGGGAAGAAGAGAAAATAGATATGAGATAGGAATTTGAAAGATGAGTTGGAATTTGATGTGAGATTTTATGGAAGAAAATGAGAGGTATTTATAGAATGGAAAGAAGGAAAGAGACGTTGGGGAATGATGTGATTCCGTACAAAAGGAAAATTTGAGTGGAAGTAAGATTTGAAAGAAAGTGTATGATAGTGTTGAAAAAAGAGAGATTTGATTTTTGAAAAAGAGATTTGAAAAGATTTTTGCAAATAATGGAATATAGTACAAAAATTAGTGGGAAACAAAAGATAATAATAATCTACTTGTTACCAGTACAGTCTGAGTTTCCTGATTCTGCGCCTGCAAAAAGATTTAACTCTGTACCAATTGTGTCAGTACTATTTATCTGTAAATAAATAAATAGCATGTGTGAAGTAATAAACAGTATTTGGCGTTTGCGTAAGAATAAATTCAACTGCAAGCCAAATCTAAGTATTTCATATGTCAGGATATTTGTTGAAATAAAAATCCATGATTATATGAGACCCTTAATTTTCAGATTGGAGTTTTCTTGAAAAATATGTGGGCAAATTTTGGGGTATAACAGTTGCCCCTATTCAATCTTCTTAAACCTGAAGAGATTGTCTGAAATCTGAAGGTAGAAGATGATTGAATATTTAGATGCCCTGAAAATTTGCACTTACCTTGATCAGAAGAGATGTTGGAAGTTGCATTTGAATGTCGTCTGCGAAATGTTGTTGGCAGATTGAAACATTACCTGAGATGGGCTTTCAGATGCCACCTGGTAAATGGGTTGAGGGTTTGTTCATCAGAATGAATCCATTGATTATATCTTGATGAAGGATTTGAAAGTCTTTGTGTTGACTGTTTCGGAACCGTCCAAGGTTACCGCTTTAAGTCTTGGAAGATAATCGTTACGGAACTTGTCCAAAGTTTTTTAGATTTTGGAAGTTGATCATTGTGGAACCGTCTGAGGTATCGCTTTAGATCTGCAACGTTAGATCGTTTTGGAACCGTCTGAGGTATCGCTTTAGATCTGCAATGTTAGATCGTTTTGGAACCGTCTGAGGTATCGCTTTAGATCTGTAATGCTAGATCGTTCTAGAACCGTCTGAGGTATCGCTTTAGATCTGCAACGTTAGATCGTTCTGGAACCATCTGAGGTATCGCTTTAGATCTGCAATGTTAGATCGTTCTGGAACCGTCTGAGGTATCGCTTTAGATCTGCAACGTTAGATCGTTCTGGAACCGTCTGAGGTATCGCTTTAGATCTGCAATGTTAGATCGTTTTGGAACCGTCTGAGGTATCGCTTTAGATCTGCAACGTTAGATCGTTTTGGAACCGTCTGAGGTATCGCTTTAGATCTGCAATGTTAGATCGTTTTGGAACCGTCTGAGGTATCGCTTTAGATCTGCAACGTTAGATCGTTTTGGAACCGTCTGAGGTATCGCTTTAGATCTGCAACGTTAGATCGTTCTGGAACCGTCTGAGGTATCGCTTTAGATCTGCGATGCTGGATCATTTTGGGTTGGTGAGTGATCAGAATGAATCTTTGACTTGATTATATCTGAGAGAACCGTTCATGGAATTCAGGTGAACACGGCATGTGATTGAGAACATCTTTGTTGAAGATATCTGCCTACCTGAAAAATCAAGTTAGTGATATGCAATGTTTATGATGCATGTAAATGTGAGATATTCCCGGAGAAATATGCATGTTATGTTGTGCATGATGTATGATGTATGATGCATGATGTATGATGTATGATGTATGATGTATGATGTATGATGTATGATGTATGATGTATGATGTATGTGAATGTGATGTCAAGCTTCTAATTGGAAAAATAAATTCCCACTAGTCAGCTGGACATGAATGTATTGTGATCGTTGATGATCTTTTGTCTTGCTTGAGTACCCTCGTCTGGGGAAATTTTTTTTTTTTTGAGAACCCGGGTATCCCGTTGAAGGATCTTGGACTACTGCTTGGGGAACCAAAGGTAACTGGAAGTTCTGATGCCCTTTCAAATGGGAATGAGGAAGATGCATAATCCTCCGATGCACTATCTGACCAAGTCCGGGTGCGGGGATCACACCTTCTGAAGATAGTAATCTGGAACAAACCTGCTGGGGAATAAGACTTCTTTTGAAGAGAAAATCTTTTTGAGGAATTTGCTGAGAAATGCGTTTCTCTTGGTGATTTCCTTCTGATGGAATGATGTCCAGATGATCGGGACATTTCCTGAATGTCATTCCTGTTTTTCCTGGTAAACATCAATCATATTCAAATGCATATGTTCATTCAAAATTATCATTGGGATGCTTACGTATTTAAACAGAAGAAATGAAAATAGTGATTTTTTGAAAGAGCTGCATTGAAAAGAGCCATGATAGGCGGGTTAGCACTGGGAGACAACAATCCTAGAAGTAGGAAACTGTCAGAAAGTTTTGAAAAATATTTATGAAGATAAATAGCTATGTGAAAATGATCCAGTCAAGTTTCAACTCTACTATTGCCAATCTGTCTTCGAGCATCTCATCCCTCACTTGTTGGAAGAAAGTGATTAGACTGATCGGTGTCTTTGAGGTGTTGAATCTTGATGGTGAGTAGGCAGCTGAACGGAACGCAGTTGTATGCTTCATTCCCTAACTTTTGCCTAGGCCGCCCTTTCAGGTTTTCAGCCTACCGGGATAGTATTTGTTTAGTCTCTAATTTTTGCCTGGACCGCCCTTTCGGGTTTTCAATCCACCGAGACGCTCATTTTTGCCTAAGTTGCCCTTTCAGGTTTTCAACTTAGCGAGCTGTTTTTTTTTTATTTTTAAGAGAAGTATTTTTTGACTATGTCAGCATTCACAGGGTGTGGGAAATCCTCGCCATCCATGGTGGTAAGCAACATGGCGCCGCCGGAGAATATTTTCTTGATTATGAATGGTCCCTCGTAGTAGGTGGGAGTCCATTTGCCTCTGGGATCACCTTGTGGTAAGATGATGCGTTTGACAACCAAGCCACCAGTTTGGTATGCTTGACTTTTGACTTTTTTGTTGAAGGCTTTGATCATACGCTTTTGGTATAGCTGACCATGACAAATAGCTGCGAGCCTTTTCTCATCAATCAAGTTTATCTGGTCCAACCGTGTTTGAATCCAATCGTCTTCGTCTAGATTGGCTTCTTTCATAATCCTTAGGGAAGGAATCTGAATTTCAATTGGAAGAACTGCCTCCATACCATAGACTAAGGAAAATGGAGTTGCCCCTGTCGAAGTACGCGCAGATGTGCGATAACCATGAAGAGCAAAAGGTAACATCTCATGCCAGTCTTTGTAGGTTACTGTCATTTTTTGTATGATTTTCTTGATGTTCTTGTTGGCAGCTTCCACCGCGCCGTTCATCTTTGGTCGATATGGAGAGGAATTATGATGCTTGATCTTGAACTGTGTGCAAAGTTCAGTAATCATTCTGTTGTTTAGATTTGTGCCATTGTCCGTGATAATCCGTTCAGGGATGCCATACCGACAAATGAGATTGTATTTGATGAACCGGGCCACCACATTTTTGGTGACAGAAGCAAATGAAGCTGCTTCTACCCACTTTGTGAAGTAGTCAATAGCGACCAGGATAAAGCGATGTCCGTTGGAGGCAGTAGGTTTGATTTCTCCAATCATATCAATACCCCACATTGCAAAAGGCCAAGGAGCCGTCAGGACGCTTAATGGAACTGGAGGTACATGTACTTTGTCAGCATATATCTGGCATTTGTGACATGTTCGGGAGTGATGATGGCAGTCTGTTTCCATGGTAGACCAGTAATAACATGCTCTAAGGATCTTTTTAGCCATTGTATGTCCACTGGAATGAGTACCAAAGGCACCATTGTGTATTTCTTTCATGATCTGTTCTGCTTCCTTCTTGTTTACACAGCGAAGTAAAGTCGAGTCATGGTTGCGTTTGTATAGGGTTCCATTGCTTAGAAAGAATTTGGCAGCAAATCTCCTTAGAAACTTTCTGTCGTTAATGGATGCCCCTTCAGGGTACTCCTGAGCTTCGAGATATATTTTTACTTCATGGAACCATGGTTTTTCCTCGGTTCTTTCGGTATTGATCTCATTGCAATAGGATGGTTCATCTTGCCTGTAGATGGTGATCATAGGCGCCTCGTTGTCCCACCTGACTTTGAACATGGATGACATGGTAGCTAAAGCATCAGCTAGTTGATTTTCCTCGCGTGGGATGTGTTCGAAAGTGATTTCTTCGAAGTAAAGAATCAAACTCAGCACATATTCTTTGTAAGGAATTAGATTTGGGTGCTTCGTGTCCCATTCCCCTTTGACTTGGTAGATTACCAAGGCCGAGTCTCCGTAGACTTCCAGGAATTTGATTCTTAGATCGATTGCAGCTTTGAGACCCAGAATACATGCTTCGTATTCGGCTATATTGTTAGTGCAATTGAAGCATAACCTGGCAGTAAATGGTGTGTAACCTCCTGCGGGGGAAATGATCACAGCTCCGATGCCATTGCCAAGTGCATTAGAAGCTCCGTCAAAAACCATAGTCCACCGGGATCCTG